>NC_142675.1:7855000-8057500 GCF_964200805.1 Pocillopora damicornis
TAATCTGACACCTGTCAATTAGAGAGCGCGTAAGTAAAAAAAAAGCGTAAGAACATTTGAAAAACAACGGAACTAGTTTGGCAAGGACTGTCACGACAATGTTTTCTTCAAATACAGTCAGGGATCTAACGGAAAGTGTTATTCGCTCTCATCGACGATTCATTCATGTACGAAGATTTACCTCTGTTCATTAAGTAAACGGCGAGGAAAGTAATTGTGAGTAAATTCAATTTTTTTATTTTGAAGTTGTGAGAGTTTGCTCGTTTATTTGCTAACTAAAAAAAATTCTAAAACTAAATTCGAATGGCACACTCCAATGAGACACAAGGAGATTTAATGCGGCTTTTCTCAAAAAATTCCTTCAGTTTCTGTTGTGAAATTTACAGTACAAATTTTCAAATTGAACGGACTTGGAAAGACTCACCGAGAGCGTATATTTGTTGTAGAACTTAAATTAAAACTTCGCTCGCTCTTTCACTGCGAAGAAATTGCTTGAGAAAATTCAGGTATCAAATGAATGAAAGTTCCATCGTTGAGTTGAACTGTAACCAAATACCTCACGTTTTAACTTTCTAGGTACTTTTGTGAATGATTAAAATTAATTGCAGACGGTTTTTAGGCCGCTTGTTAACCAACGTAATGCCACTATTGTTTATTATAATAAAGTTCGGATATAACGCGCGCTGTCGTTGGTTGAAAGAGCGTGCTCTATGAGAGTATAGAGCATAGAACTGAGCTAAAGCTGTCACGCCACCTGCCAAATTGTACTATGTTCGACCTTTTCTGGGACTTCTTTTTAGCTTTTTTCTGATAATTGAAAGTGAAATTTCGGAACAAGCGAGCCGGCAAGTAGCAACAGAAGAACCAAACAAAGGTTTGTAAACATATCAGGCGCCGTAATTTACATTATTAAAACGTGAGCAGATACGAAAATCCTCAAAGGAAAAACAAAATCGACATTCCGAGTTTTAAAGATTTTCACGCTCAGTTAGATTACAAGCTTACGAACGGTAATAAAAATCAAACACAGCTAACACTCGTATAGTATTTATATACTATACGAGTGTTCAAAAACAAAACAGAACAAAACATAAATTATGAAAAATATAATCAAACTGACATAACTGTTAAAATTCATACTAATCATGACGGTGTCTGAGCAAATATGATCATGCTGAAATCCATCGCGGCTCGCTTAGCATGGCGATCTCCGGTCATTACCGTAAAGCAAGCCTCAGACACTACATCGGCCGGCCTTCGAGTGAAAAAATAAGAGCTCGCTCTGATATCCTCTCCGATACGTTGAGTAGAAAGCCACTTCAGGCACCGCAGCCGAGTTTTGCGGCGCTGTCATCCCGAGCGATCTTCATGTTCCGGTGAATTCGGCTGTCGTTCATTTAAAAAACACTCGCCTTGAACAGTTTGTTTTCTACCTTGTCATGTGAAAAAACTCGCATGTTTTTTATGAGCCATAATTCGGCTGAAGTTCACTGAACATTTCACTTGAAGATTCTGTATTAAAAACTTCAGGCAAAAGCGTTAAAATCGACCTGCCGAACTATTTTAGTTTGTAAACTATCGCAGATTGTGAACTTTGATGATTTTTTAACTTTGATGGTTTGACACTTTTGACAGCTTTTGTCTTGTAGAACCAATCAGATTATTTGAACCATTCTAACAGGGATTCTGATTGGCTTATTGTAGCGTGCTCTATGAGAGTATAGAGCATGCTGACGACATTGTTGTTCGCTTTGGAAATAAAGTTTGTTTTGAAAATTGGAAGTAATGCATGGGGAATTTGACGGATTCTTTACTATAAAACAAATAGAGAAGCCTTGACTGTGCTCTGTTCTGTTATAAAGCACGCAGGAAGCGGCTAGAGCACGAAAGAAGTGGGGAGAAACACGAGACTACTATTTGTTAATTCAAATTCATTCTGAAACCAATATTTTTCTGTCAACCAAAGGGATTTGAGTGAGAGAAAAAAGAGGATTCATAAGTTATTCATCGGCTTGAGGTAGTGACCGACGTGTTTGCTTAAAAATACTGCCCAGCCGGAAAAACGAGATATGTTTATGAAAAATGGCAACGAAAGTTGGGATGTACTCGGCGACTCACGAAAGCGTTACCGTGGCCCGTGGGCAGAGATAGGAAAATATTGACCGGGTAAGGAACCAAAATAAGGAACCCATATTATCCAGTGCTATGCTCCCACAAAGGATTCAACTGAGGAGGACAAGGATGATTTCTATGGTGTGCTTACTGAAATAGTTGACAAAGCGAAGGAAAGAGATCTTGTAATGATAATGGGTGACTTTAACGCAAAGATAGGAGAGAATAACAGAGGATACGAGCAGATTATGGGTAAACATGGTCTGGGAACAATAAATGAAAATGGTGAACGTTTCGCAGACTTCTGCGCAGACTGCAACCTTGTCATCGGAGGAAGCTTGTTCCCGCACAAAACAGCACACAAGGCAACATGGGTATCGCCTGACCACGTAACAGAAAATCAAATAGACCATATATGCATCTCACAGAAGTTCAGGCGATCTTTATTGGATACACGCGTCAAGAGAGGTGCAGACGCTGCATCAGACCATCACCTCCTAGTTGCCAGAGTCAGATTAAAGCTGAAGCGTAACTATCAACCACGAAATCCAAGGATAAAGTACAATGTGCACTACCTCATGGATAGTGATACAGTACAGAGCTTCCGGTTGTCGTTGTCTAACAGATTTCAGCCCCTACAAGATCTGAATATAGAGGATGAATGGAGTGACATCAAAGAGAGTATTAACAGAACATGTGTAGAAGTATTAGGGACCAAGACAGCTGAGCACAAGGAATGGATTACAACAGGAACCATGGGGTCTATCAGCAAAAGAAAACATCTGAAGGAAGAGTACAACAGAAGCAGGACAAGGAGAGAAAAGGCAGAGGCACACAAGAGGTATGAGGCAGCAAACAGTGAAGTAAAGCGTAAGATCAAACAAGATAAAAGGGAATATTATGATACCCTAGCGACGAAGGCAGAAGAGGCTGCAGCACATGGCAATATGAAGGACCTTTATGATACCACCAGGAAGTTGGCGGGTAAATTTCAACAGACTAGCAGTCAAGTAAAGGACAAAGAAGGTAATATCTTGACTAGGGAAGATGAGCAGCTTAAGAGGTGGGCACAATACTTCAATGATCTCCTCAATCGTCCTCCCCCGCCAGAACTTCCAATAATACCGGAGGCTTCAGCTGAGCTGAATGTGAACTGCGGGAAGCCATCCAAAATAGAGATTGTGCGCTCTATCAAGATGCTTAAGTCAGGGAAAGCAGCTGGCCCAGATAACATACCTCCGGAGTCCCTGAAAGCTGACCCCGACCTATCAGCAGATATCCTCTATGGCTTGCTTGGAAAGATATGGGAAGAGGAGAAGATGCCCCAGGACTGGAACGAGAGCTACATTGTAAAACTGCCAAAGAAAGGTGACCACCGGGAGTGCAAGAATTACAGAGGTATATCCTTGATGTCAGCGGCAGGGAAGGTGCTGAACAGAATTATCTTGCTTCGTCTTCAGGGGGCCGTGGATGCTACACTGAGAGATCAGCAGGCTGGCTTCAGGAAGGACCACTCCTGTATCGACCAAATAGCCACACTTAGGATAATCATTGAGCAGTCAATTGAATGGAACACTTCTCTTTACGTTAATTTCATCGACTTTGAAAAGGCTTTTGATAGCCTCGATAGAAGTGTTCTTTGGTGCCTTATGAGACACTATGGCATACCGGGGAAATTCATTCGAATCATCAAAAATTCCTATGATAAGATGACTTGCAGAGTCCTTCATGCTAGTGGATTGTCAGATAGCTTCACGGTCAACACTGGGGTCAAGCAGGGTTGTTTGATGGCACCGTTTTTGTTTCTACTTGCTATGGACTGGATCATGAAGGAAACAACTAGAGAACAGCGAAATGGGATCCAGTGGAACTTATTGGAGCAACTTGAAGATCTAGAGTTTGCTGATGATATTGCCCTGGTGTCAAGTAACAACCAACAAATGTAGGACAAAACAGCACGGCTAACAGCTAATTCCATCAAGTTAGGCCTGCATCCGAATGTGAATAAGACCAAGGTTATGAAGGTCAACTGCACCAACAACAGACCAGTTAAAGTGAGGGATACCATCTTGGAGGAAGTAACATCTTTTGTCTACCTAGGCAGTGTAGTCAGCATTGACGGAGGTTCCGATGAAGATTTCAAGGTCAGGATAAACAAAGCCAGAGTAGCTTTCAATACGCTGAGGAAAGTGTGGTCCTCCCATGTCATCTCACGGAGAACCAAATTTAGAATTTTTAACACCAATGTCAAAGCAGTCCTCCTCTATGGCTCAGAAACGTGGAGAACAACTAAGCAAACGTCCCAGAAATTGCAGACCTTCGTCAATAAGTGCCTTAGGCGAATCTTAAAAATCAGTTGGACTGACAGGGTAACGAACGAGATGCTGTGGGAATTAGCAGGCGAGTAACCAATCATAACTCAGATCTCAAAGAGAAAGTGGAGATGGATAGGTCACACCCTAAGGAAACCGGCTAACAACATCACCCGGCAGGCACTACGTTGGAACCCCCAGGGCAAGAGAAAGAGGGGTCGTCCCAGGAACTCCTGGAGAAGAGGTGTAGAGTCCCAAATGAGAAACTGGGGCCACACTTGGGCCACTTTAGGAAGATTTTCCCAGGACAGAACCCGATGGAGGACGGAACTGGTTAATGGCCTATGCTCCAACCGGAGCTAAGGGAATATATAAGGAACCAATCAGATTGCAAGATTCGTTACCGTGCCCTCTCAAAAAAAATGTATATATATTTATATATCAAAAGAACCACAGCGATTTTCGATTTCGACCATATCGATAAAAGCATCGATGAAAATCAATTAGACGAGATTAAAGCATTGTACCGATTTTATCATAAAAAGTTTTGGTCGTTTTGGAGATAATTCAAATATTTCAAACGATTGAATTTGTTATGTAATTTTTAATCAGGATCTCTCGTTGTCTGTGGAACAGTAGTAGGTGGTGTGACATTAAATCCAATTGTGTTGGGATCGATATCTGGAGCAGGTGTTTTACTAAAGACTTAGTGAAATAAAGAATTTCAGAAAAAAATCGAGCTGTGCCAGTTTGCGGTTTATCATCGATTTGCGATCCTTTTTATGAGGTAAACAAAATAACTAGAATTGATTACAAAGATTATTTGACTTGCTTAAGGGTTTTAGATGATATTATCATCGATATGTGTCCTTTGGTTGACAAATGGAATAAAAAATATTCGCAAAAATCATCTCCGAATAATTGTTTCAATATCATTACTAATTAGTTTTTTAATTCCACTACAATATTGCTCATAAAATGCTACTGTTGTTTTTTATTTTGATGTTGGTATATTTTTGTATTGTAATCTTATCAACTTGAATATTCGTTTTAACAAAAATCTCTAATATCATATTCTTTATCAATCGTCGTTATCTGTATGTTATCCTTACTGCAGATACTGCTAATTGTATTACAAGTGTGATACTTTCAATGGTAAACTGACTTTCAGAATATCTTATGTCGATTCTCATGAAAATCTATAAACTCATCTACTATTTCATATCTATCAACCTGACCGCAATTAATACACACATTTTCTCCATAATTGTTTTCAATTTCAATATTTTCTCAACATTCTGCTTTTTTTTATTGTCATTCTTGAAGTTGTTCATAACATATTAAACAATCAACATCACCAAGTATTTTGAATTCTTCATGAATTAATTTCTTACATTCTAATATCAATAACATCATGTGATTTTTTTTTATATTAAAAAAGAATAGCATTGGCCATTTTTATGCTAGAGACGTTAAAGTTGTCTAAGACGTTAAAGTCGTCTCGAGACGACTTTAACGTCTTAGACAATTTTAACGTCTCTAGCGTAAAAACGGCCAATGCTGACTCATTTCCTCGGAAAAGTCCCTGACTTATTACATCTTTGATTTCCTTGTTTTCTGAGAATGTCACGCAATGGAAAAATGATGTGAGATCATATCGCTAATCTCCTATAGTATAGGAGCACCTGGCTACGAGATCAGATTTCATAAAATGATTCCATCTAAAAAATTTCATCAAACAATCTCATGAAATGAGATAATTTCCATAATGTAGAAGGTATTAAAGAGAGTTGGCGTTTTCGTACGCGGTCACTTTTTGATATTACCGTTCCCAAAAATTATTTCAAAATGTCGTAAATCTTTTATCATGGAAATTCCTTATGATGTCATGCATCCATGACTCTTGGGTGCTGATTCACGGTACGTTGTTTTCTGAAAGCATTTCCACGTTGCAATCATATTTTGGTACACAGTGGCTCTGGTACATGAAAGGTGAGGAAACTTTCTTAAATATTCGAGCCTTAAATGAAACATTTTATCGCTATTTTACTCGATTCTGTCATTGTTAAATTTAAGGTGGATTTCAATTCACTTATGATAATAGTGTACATTTAAAACTTATTTATCATGCCATCATCAACCAGTGATAATCTGAGATTGAAACAGTCTTCTGCGACCATTAAAGAGCGTTTAGATAAGGAAAAAGTAACATTTGGTGTCCTCGATTCGTGCGGACGAATAACAGATGCTTGTTTTGAAAATGCGTACGTATGCAGAAAAAAATATCCTTGCGGATAGTGTTAACTTCGGCCGTACCTGTTTCGATCTATTGTCGACAGATAAGCAAACAGGAAACGGGTTGGCTCTCAGTTTGTCATCACTTTCAAATTCATTGATTTGTTCATGAAGAACTTTCAAAGTTTATTCACGAGAAAGGTGAACAAGGGAGTTTAGAGGTATTCAAGTTTTGATCTTCGAGACAACTAGATTAACAAGTTTCGCATCCAACTTTCCGCGAAGTTGTTTGTTTTGAAATTATTGCATTGTAAACGTTTAACCTTGGCTCTAGCAAGGGAACTCGATTATTCGAAACATGTACAGTGAAAAACAATTACTTTCTTATAAAGGGCTTCTATCAGTGGAATCATTTTGATATTTATTGGATGTCTTTGAATCATTTCGCAACAAGAAAGGTTTTGAAAACTTTTAAGTCAGTCAGCCATGAATGGCTTTGCGGTTGTTTGGCTGACTTTCTCGACTAGTATTTTATAAAATCAGGAATCTTCTACTTATATTCTGATACTATGCTTCGAAATGGCTCTGTTTTGCTCTGACGTTGGCGAGGAAATTTCCTTAACGGCTGACTTGTCGTTTACATTAGCGACAGCACCGTGCTAATGCAGGAAACCGTGAATAGTTTTGAGGAGGTTATGCACACGAAACTGAAAGTAAAAGTTTACATTTCTCAATCTTTGTATATTGTAAAAGAAAATTGTTTTTCAAGAAAAAGTTTCCTTCTCTAAGTCTTGATTTATCGATAGACTTCGTAGTCTTCGTTTCTTCGGTTACTTGAAATGTTTTGCTATTGGGAACATAACAAACAATGCATTTTGTCGGCAATCAGCCGAATTATATTTTAAAAGAATTATCACATAGTTTTAAAATAATGTCACGCCAACTCATCCTAAAGGTGAAGAATAGAACAAAATAAATCATCAGAAAGAAAAATGTAAGAGGGAAAATAACCCACTAAAATATAGACATGGATTGCAGATGAACTACGTCAAGGATTCATCTTTAAGTTTATAACATGCAAACTCCTGTTAAGCTATTTTGTTGTGGTTCTGCCCACAAATATCTGTTTTAAAAAAAAGGATCCTTGGTAAAGTTTCCGCACAGCCCCATACTATTGTAAAACAAATCTGTTTTCCCAACGGAAATGTATTGTTTTTGTCATTGTTTCCTCTGTTCAAGAACTGAATGCATAATGTAGGATGGGGCTGTGCGGAAATTTTACCGGATCCTTTCGTGAGGAACAGCTACTTTCCCTGTGAAATCAATTTCTGTTTTGAGTCATGCGTTTGGTAGTAGGACTTTAATTGTTCATGCAGCAGAGTTAACTCTGTAAGATGTAAATTATTGTTTTATTTATTCTCGCTGTTATGCACCGACCGTTCAGCCATCATGCGATAGCAATCTCGAACTCTTACTACAACTATTTTAAATACAGTTACATCGAAGATTCAAAAAAAGCTTTTAGGAAGAGCCCAAACAAAAAGAAAGAATTTAAAGAAAGCGACAAAACTTTTGAGTCTGTAAAACATGTTTCGACAGCAACTTCTGTAATCTTCAGTTAATTACTGTACAAAGCGTTGGAAGTTGAATGATGTAACAATGTTAATTGTAGTAAATAGTGACAACAAGAAAAGAGGTAAAGCATGAAAGTGCAAGAATCACTTGGTGTAACTATCCTTTTAATTCTCACATTTTCATGCTTTACCTCTTTTTTTGTTGTCACTATTTATCATAATTTTCATTGTTCTACCCACTATATAATTCAACTTCCGACGCTTTGTACAGTAATTAACTGAAGATGACAGAAGTTTCTGTCGAAACATGTTTTACAGACTCAAAAATTTTGTCGCTTTGTTTAAATTCTTGACTTGCCTGCCAATATCAAGACCCAAAAAGAAAGAAGAAAGGAAGAATTATAAAGGAGGCTTGGGGATCTGACTCGTGTTTTTTTTTCATCATTAGATATCATTACTGTTGTCTGTGTTGCTTTTTTCACTCCTCGTCCAAGTTACCTTACTCTCTTGCGAAGATTTGCAAGAGATATTATACCTTGGACAAATTGGCGGAAAAACACCAGCCACGAGATTTCTCGAAAATTTTTTTCGAGATGTTGTGAGTCTGTTATGATTGATACTTATGATTGCATGCATCAACTAAAGCTGGAGTTTTATACGCTTATGATCATACTGTGCATTTAAAACTTTTTTATAATATTATTATCATTTGCAACCAGCGATATTTTGATATTGAATTTATTTAGCCTCATACGAACACTATAGTGCACTTTTTTGTTTATTTCTCTCATTTAAGGCCGAACGGATGAACTTATGCTTGTTTTGAAAATGTGCAAAAATATACTGAATAAATTTACTTGTGACTAACGATCTGTTTTCGACTGGTGAGTAAACAGGATAAAGGGTCGCTCTATTTTTGACATAACTCTTATTCACTGAGTAGTTCATAAAGAACTTTCGAAGCCCAGCGTTCATTTAAAACAAACAATTTGTAAGGAATTCGAGCTTCGATCATGAATACAACTGGCTTTAAGCTTCCGTATTCAAATTTCCCGCTGAGTCGTTCGTTTTGAGAGGATTAGTTCAGTAAACGTTTTAGTAGGATTTTCTATTTCTAAATCTTGATACAATCTCTACATATCGCAACGAAGACTTGCTTTTCAAGGGCAAGTTTTTTCTTAATCCTGGTGTATTGTAAGATTTGTATTTACCTTCACTCTGGTGCTTTTGAATACTCAACAAATAACGCATATTGTCGGCAATCAGCCGAATCATATTTAAAGAAGGAGCATAGCAAAGTTTTAAAAACAAGAAGGACTCAACAAAATATCTGATCAGAAAGCTGGTAAAATAAAAAAGAGAAAATAGTCAACTAAGTATTGACGTGGGTTGAACATGAAATGCTTGATGGATTAATCTTGGAGCTTCTCAACATGCAGAAACCGTGATGTTTACTTTTAACTTTGTTGTTGGAAATTGTGACTCACAGGGAAACAATAACTATAGATCTTGATTAATGTTGTATATTTCAACCACGTGCACCTCTGCTGCACACGCAACTTATCAGTCAGGCAATCAATCCTAAGAATCCATTTTTAAGATTAGAGAAAGTTAGAATATACAGATTCCATATAATGAAACACTCGCGCCGGTTTATATTGATTGTGTCGTTTCTCTTCTTCAGAAACTATGACATCATCCCTCTCCCACATGCCACATCTTTAAAGAAGAAAATTCAACTAAAGGTATGTAGACGTCCACTTTGCACGCGTGACCTATTACGTTCCTTTGTTCAATCTGTATAATTGGATTCATAGTTCCATTTCCATGTAATCAAAGTTCTACTCTGTATGCGGTCTTGAAATTGTTTACAAAGGAAAACTATTTTCTAATTGTTCGTGGTGTTGACTGAACAGTGATGGTATTGCTGCTTTGGCTTGTGCCGGATTGATAAAAGCCAGGTATAACTGCTGTTGGTAATTACTTAACCCTTTCAATATCTCCCCTAAATCACACATGGAGGTCATGAGAATAAAAGAAATGATCACTAACTCAAGAAGCTCTTGATTGTTAGACAAATTCTCCTTGTCAGCGCGCTATGAAATGTGTGATGAACAGTATGGAGAATATGAATACTGATATTAGGGTGTAAAGGGTTAATTAGCAGTGGTTTCACTTCTGGTGCCAAGATACGTGTGGCTTGAAGGTGGAGGTAGTAGATGGTAAAAGTTCCTGATAAGGTATGTAATAGGTTTTAATGCCTCGAGCAATGAGTCACTAAACAGAGATACACCACAGAGAGGTAAACGTTTGAGTCGTGAATTAATTAAAAAAAAACTTTTCCCCCACGCAGTACCTCGCTGCCAGCCCTTCTCTCATCTCATGATCATTCATGGAAACGATATTAAATGTTTACGAGGAACCTGTGATGAACTACTTCTGATTGTATTCTGACTGGTGAGAGGAGCAATGATCCAGGCTGAATTATCCTCTAGGAATTGAGATGAGCATAATTTCTTAAAGGAGGGTGGGTCAACTCACCTCTACTGAATCTTTTGAGGTTCTAATAAGGCTGCTATTGGAGAAATAGTTGTGCATGTGGCGAAGTGTGGTGATGTATTCTAACTGATTGTGTCGGGATGTTGGATCGTGTCAGGAACCTGATGTGTCTGATTGACCTCGTAATGATTCCCAAATTATCAAAGCAGGTGACTGTGATGTTCAGTAGGTGATACTGGTGATGTGGTTTTGGTAGTGCTAGTAATCATAGATTTGATGTGCTCTCGACTCAATGGTAAAAATGGTGACACGAATGATTTGCTTGCTAGGCTGTTCTTTAGGCATCATGGCTGCAGCTTTGTCGCCATTCGCGTCTACGAAAGAAACTACCAACTATGCTAGGCTATGCCGCCTCTTGGTAGATGTTGGATCTCAGGTGCTTCGGTCCACTTTTGACAAAATACATCCACCAGCGACTCTACATACAGTTTTTGGAAGTGCCTCAGTGCATTTCGCCACATTGCAATCACTGTACAAAGGGAAGAAGAAGGTGCTGAATCCCACGCAATGGGGGACGTTGTATCCTACTCATTCACCCGTGGCTTCTGCAGCCTTCGACATAACGCTGCTAACAGTGCTTCTTAGAAATATCTGTGGTTTGAGCCCTCCTGCCACTGGTTGGGATCGTCTTCCCCCAGCTGCAAACATAAGCATCACAGATGACATAGCCAGAGTGAAGTATTACAGAAACACTGTATACGGCCATGCTTCTCAAGCCTCTGTGGATGAAAATATTTTCAGCGTTTACTGGCAGGAAATACGAGAAGCTTTGGTGAGACTGGGAGGATCTCATTTAAGAGCTGAAATCGACAATCTTGAGCACGATTGCATGGATCCAGATATCGAAGAGCATTATCGTGAACTGATGAAACAATGGAAGAAAGACGACGACAGCATTAAAGACAAGTTGGAAGAAGTTGAAGGTTAGAAAACATTGTCCACTGCCAATACGGATGAATCAGAAGGCTAGAAAAGTGTATATTTTCAGTAAACACGGCAGTGAAGGCTAGCTCATGACTTTTTCATTTTGGACGGAGCTAGTCACATATTTGGAACATTTTTCTAGTGTTATAAGTGAAAAATGAAGAATTAACCCAAATGTTGACACTGTGTTTTCATTTGCAGTACTTTTGTCTGTTCGTGGGTACTAGTGCACAACTGCTGGAGTGCATTTTTGTGATTTCTAAGCGTCTTATTAAGTTTGATCTGATATACGTATCATTTTTTATCGGCACCAAAACGTGAATCTGTGATGTAAATGTACTTATGAGATTGCACTTATCTTTCTTACATTTCCAGATTTGCTAGGTGACCTCGGAAACAAAACTGAGAAGATAGAAATTGAAATGAAGGAAGTTAAAGAGACGATTAGTAGCCTGACGCTTACAATGGAAAAAAGCACAGATGAAGGTTGGTTGCCAAAAAGAGCTACTCACCGATGAACTGAACTAACAACAGTGATTCCGTTAACTTGAGTACATAACACATCTAAGCATGAACACTTTATTCCCTCAATTATTGTAAGAGTACCCCCTTGCTACCAACCTGCTCTGGCTACAAATGAAGATACTATTTAATGCATGGGATGAATGGGATGACACCGAATCTGAGGCTACCTCTTGGGTTGAAAAGTTTTCTGACAGCATGCATACACATTTGGCCGAGAAGGGTTATTGACTTATTTTAGTTTTACTTTTGTTCAAGAAAGAATGAATCTAATTTCTAGACCGTTATAAGTGAACTGCATATTGTTGAACAAACTATAGACGACAACTCATAATTCATTGTAAAGTATTCCATTCTACACATGGAAAAATCGCTGATTGAGGGTCGTCTTAGTTAAAAGGGACAGGATAAGGTGTATGTGGTTATTTTACATTTCCAGAGTTAAAGACTGTGAGCGAAACCTCACACCTCAACGGAGGCGGACCTCCGGTTTTCTCTAGCGTTTTTCTTTTTCTCATAATTAAATGACGTGAAAAAGAGGACGGAAAAGCGTTCTTTGGCATTCGTTAATTAGTTCTTGCAATGTCGCTTTTTACCGACAAATCTCTTAATCAGACTATCGGCTCCAGTGATATCAATATTTATCTCTCGCGTAATAAACTTTACGACAGAGTTTCAACAGACACCGCTGAAGCCGAGCCATATCTTCTTTAGAATGTTGAATAAATTTAACCCCTAACACCCTAACATTAATATGCATTATCTCTATACTGTCCTCGTTACATTTCCTATGATGCTGACAAGAAGAATCGAGAGTTTTTTATTGTTGATCACTTCCTTGATTCTCATAACCTTAATGTGTGATTCAGGGGTGACATTGTTAGGAGAAATTAGGCTTACAACAAACAATAGAGGCAAGGGAAAGGATCTATTAAGTTAACTTTTCTTTCATTTTAGTAAAGTGACTTTTTGTCTCACTCTGACTAAAAGTTCTAATGTTATTCCATCGTCAGATACTACGAAAGAGTCTCTCGAGAAAATAATAGGCGAAATGGCAAAGATGGACAGTGAACTTAAAGAAGTGAAGAAAAAGATGTGTACTTCGACAGCCCCAGTGGGAGAAAGCAAGGATGAAGGTTATTTGAACTTTAAGATAAAAGTTATCCTGCTTAACCGGATATTTAGCCGTAGTCAACATGTCTTGTATGTGAGAGAGAGAGGTCATCGTATCTTAAGAGATTCAGTTTTTCAACTTAAACAGTTTCTGGAATAATCTCTACAATCTCCTTTTATTGCCTTCAATGCCTCAAGTGTGGAGCGTAGGTCACAACTGGGAAAATGTCGAGTTTGTCAAAACCGTCGGGGTCCATGACAGTGTAACATCATTAATGATGGAACCAAATTTGCAGAAAGGAAGGCTAGTTTATTGGGTTCCCTGTGCTAAATCTCGGAGGAACTGCAATAATTCTTTCAGAGTGTATGCGTGTTGTTTCGTTAATATGAATACTGTGACGTATTTTAACTTGTCTGGGTGTCCTTTTAAGTAACGCGATATGTCTGTTATGACTGGAGTGTCAAATTTTATTCTTTAATTTTCATCCTCTCCACACTGCATAGTTCATAATCTGATATTTCAACGTAAATCATCGAGAAGGCGCCTTTCGATCAGCTTTTTTTACTTTGTAAGTCGCGCAAGCGTCACGACCGATTACGTTTAAGCAATGTTTTAGGACAACTCGGAATCTATTCTCCATTCGGTTGCTATGAAAACCTAAAATCTTCGACGTGGAAGATAAACGAACGAAGTTTGAAAGGTGGAAAGGAGATGTAAGTCAATTTTCAGAATTATACAAATAATCTTTGACACTAGCGCAATTGAGCAAGCACATGGATTTGCGTTGTTTTTAAGATGTTGGTTGATGGAAGCCAGGGATATATATTTAAGGCAATCCATGACCTAATTTGTGTCTAAACTATGCACTGATATGCTTTCTCAGGCCGATTAACGCCTGCATTTTGAGAATTCTTTCGTACAAATTAGTAAATTTTTTATATGCAAATTAAGGTCGAAGAGAAGGGTCTCCTCTGATTACGCTGGTATGAAAAGTATTTCAACTGAAGTTTCCATATTTTGTCTGTGAACTAACTGAATACATCTTGTAACTTGTAGCAAGATAGAATTCTGTGAGCTATATTATCGCAGTCGCTGCCCGCTGGACAAAATCTGTGAAATTTACATTTTCGATCGTTGTCCACAGGGATGGTCTGGACAAAAATCATTTCTGGCTTGTGGCGACGCAAAAAAAGAGATTTGAAGAACAACTAGACTATTTTTGAAACATGTGTCCTAAACCCTTTTCATGGGCGAAAAATGAAAGAAAAATGTTTTTCCGACGGGAAGTCGAAAGAACCGCTCTTAACGAGAGCGGCACTTAACTTCAGCTCGATGTTAGAAACTATAGAGTAGGTTCGACTAAATTCATAATCTAAATGGCTTTTGATCAGCAAACATGAATCATACACTGAAACATTTTGCATCGTCCAAGAAATTTCTTTGGCAATGGTGTCGTAATCATTCACCTATTTAAATTCAGTGCTGAATGCCAGAGGGACAACACAATTTTCACCAACGCATTCATATGATTTCTGAATCATTTTTCTATTATTAGGTATTTTTGATCCAACTGAGCTTATCAATGAAATTCGCCAGTTGTACAAGACTCGTGAGGGATGGCTCTCACCATTTCCATGGTGTGAAGAGTTTCAGTTTTTTCTTGGCAATATTTTTACAAGGCTCAAAGTGGTCAGAAGAAAGAAAACGAGAGGAGAAATCACTGACGTACTTGTTGACATGTCGTCAATACTCGATCCGTATGAAGAGTGCTCAGCGCCGAGAACAGTGTTGATTGAAGGAGAACCTGGTATGGGAAAACCACCTACTGTAAAAAGTACGCCTACGACTGGGCCACCAAAAAGCAAGAACTTCAGGGTAGCGGCTCAACAGTATTCAAAGCGGTATTGTTGCTGAAATGTCGAGACATTCATTCTGATATTTGGGAAGCCATTGATGATCAGCTTCTGCCTCGAGACATCGATGAAGAAGTTAAAGATCAATTATTTCAGTTTATTCGTGAAAATCAGTCCAGCATTTTATTGATATTGGATGGATTGAATGAGTTACCTTCCGGCAAATTGCCGATGTTTTCCGAATTAATTGAAGGAAGAGTACTCCCCAGATGCCACATAGTTGCAACAGCAAGACACGAAGCTGGAAAAGAGGTGAGAAAGTGCTGTGACACGCTACTTCAGATCGAAGGATTTACTGAAAACCATGTGAAAGAGTTTGTCACCAAGTACTTTAAAGAAAGGCCGGATTTAGCCACCAAGCTCTCGGAACGGATATCGCGAGATAAAAACCTGAGAGAAATGGCAGCCAATCCTCTGAACACAGCACTTCTTTGTCTTTTATGCGAAGAGTTTGAGGGCACACTCCCCGAAAACAGAGCTCAGCTGTACTTGGATATGGTTGAATGTGTCTTGAGAAGATATAGGAAAAAGAAAGGAATATTAGAAACGGGAGTAGACCTGACAAACCTTTACAAACCGCTACTGAATCACCTTGGGTGGGTAGCGTTGAATGGTTTAATTAACGGCAAGTTGGATTTTGATGAAACTGAATTGGGAAAGCATGCAAAAGACTTGACTGAGCTTGGATTTCTGTCAGTGCAGCCTGGTGGCAGCAAATTGAGACAAAAACTGCATTATGCTCTCTTACTTAAAAGTTTTCAAGAATGCTTTGCAGCATTCTTCATTTATTCTCAGATTCAAAGCAGGGAAATTATACCTGAAGAACTAGTTTCCGATCCAAGGTATTTCTTCGACCTTAAACAAATACTTTTGTTTTCATGCAGAATTTTAGGCATGAAATGCGATGAACAAGCTGTGGCACTTGTACAGAGTTTAACAAATGAAATCAACGAAATTAAAGTCTGTGGTACAAAAGTTGTATTGGAGGCCATAAACGAATGTAAAAGAGAAAAAAGCGATTTTCACTCACATTTAGCAAAGTCTTTTGGAACTGGTTTGAATCTCACCTTTTTGTACTTGGCTTACCATAGTATTGATGATACTGGTGCTACATGTCTTGCTGAGGCAATCAAAGTCAACAAGACGCTAACCAATTTGGATTTGTGTGGGAATGCTATTTGTGTTGCTGGTGCTACATCTATTGCTGAGGCACTCAAAGTCAACGAGACTCTAACCAATTTGAATTTGTCTTACAATGTTATTAGTAATACTGGTGCTACATCTATTGCTGAGGCAATCAAAGCCAACAAGACTCTTACCAATTTGAATTTGTCTCGCAATGGTATTTGTGATACTGGTGCTACATCTATTGCTGAGGCAATTAAAGTCAACAAGACGCTAACCAATTTGAATTTGTCTCGCAATTGTATCAGTGAAGCCGTTACTACATCTATTGCTGAGGGAATCAAAGTCAACAAGACGCAAACAAATTTGGATTTGTCTCTATATGGTATTAGTGAAGCCGGTGCTACATCTATTGATGAGGCAATTAAAGTCAACAAGACGCTAACGAATTTGGATTTGTCTGAGAATGGTATTTGTGTTGCCGGTGCTACATCTATCGCTGAGGCAATCAAAGTCAACAAGACGCTAACCAATTTGGATTTGTCTGGGAATGGTATTCGTGTTGCCGGTGCTACATCTATTGCTGAAGCAATCAAAGTTAACAAGACACTAACCAATTTGAATTTGTCTCGCAATGTTATTAGTGATGCCGGTGCTACATTTATTGCTGAGGCAATCAAAGTCAACAAGACTCTTGCCAATTTGAATTTGTCTCGCAATGGTATCAGTGATACAGGTGCTTCGTTTATTGCCGGGGCAATCAAAGTTAACAAGACGCTAACCAATCTGGATTTGTCTTACGATGCTATTAGTGATGCCGGTTCTACATCTATTGCTGAAGCAATCAAAGTCAATAAGACGCTAACCAATTTGAATTTGTCTCTCAATTATAATACATAAGTTTAGCCAAAACTAAAAGCGGAGTTCTTGTTAGTTTAATTTCCAGCCCTTCATTATACCGAATAAAAACTGTAATAAAATTCTTTAGCACTGGCTGTAGAAGTGTTTCTTCAAGGGGATAAGCGACCAGACGAGGTCTGGAACCTCACAACTCTCAAAGCGATCAACACGCATGCTATTCAGCGGTATCTTCAAAAAGCTTAGGACCTTCGTCGTTGTTCCTGATGTTTTAAGCAAATTTTCGAAGATAGGGAATGTTTCCTTC
Source organism: Pocillopora damicornis (assembly GCF_964200805.1). Lineage (NCBI taxonomy): Eukaryota > Metazoa > Cnidaria > Anthozoa > Scleractinia > Pocilloporidae > Pocillopora > Pocillopora damicornis. The sequence continues at coordinate 7,872,556 of NC_142675.1, forward strand.
TTCAGATGAAGTGTATGATGTCAGCATCAGTTGAAATTATATTTTATTAGGCGTGACTTATAATTCCAGTTTGGGAAAATGAGCCAAAATTGAAAGAAACGACGGTAAACTATTTTGCACTAGACGTTCCTAGTCGATTGAAATGTATACACGTGAGCGTAGTAAGTCAGTAAAACAATTGGCCAGAATCGTATGGGCTTCTCTTATATCTTCTCTTGGAGTTGCAGGTGTGATTGCTTACCCCACTGTTTTTCCCTAACGTTTCAACCCCCTCTGTTTAACGAAGAAAATTAAAAAGAAAGTTATTTTCAACTCGTGTTTGAACCAGTAATTTTTTAAAAAGTTGTCGCTTTCGGCTATTCTTGTTTCATGATTGTCCTCTGGCTGGAAATGCCAGAGGACAATCATGAATTAAGTCTTTTTCTGACATTTTCTGTTATATAATTCGGTAAGCTTTGCTGTAATTGCATGGATGTCTTAAAAGAAACTTGAGATGACACCTGGATTTCATTTCCACATCACAGAAATCATTTCCAAACATCAATCAAGTTTTAAAAGTTGAGATGATGTTGTTATTGGCTATATTAAATAGGTCGAAAAGTTTTAGAAGGTATTTTTTCATGTTTGCTATTAATTGAATTTACTGGAAGTTGGATTTGTTGCAACATGTTAACATGAAACGCAACAACGAAATTCATTTTATTGATAAGTAAAAAGTTGTCATTTGACTATCTACTGGCAAGTCTTTGTATTATATTTCATCCCAACCATTTTCCACAACTTGTAAACAGCAATACAAAATAATTAATCAGGGAAATGGAATATTTGTGGCATATATGCCATGTTTGAAATGCCATGTCCATAATAAGCCAAGAGGATAGAGGAAGGTGTATTCGGGAATAGGCTCTCCTGTCTGTATCATCAAATTGCTAATTGTTCCTGTGGGCAATGTTTAAATAAGGTTGGGCTGTCAGGGCAAAGGAACTGAAGATTTTAGTGGGCAGTTACTTTTTTCAGACTTGGAAACTATCATTGTGAAAACCATACTTGTGTCTGGTAACTCATTCTTATTCTGATAAACTGGTTTTAAGAAGGTTACAATATTTTAAGATATAAATTTGGTGCGTAGGCTGTGCACTAAACTTACATTAATATTAACTGATACTAGGAGATCTAAGAATATTCAAAAGAGAAGAAAATTTGGTTGAAAATTAAAATTCAGCATAGGTCGGATAAACAAGACTCTTAGAAATATAAATGTGAACTAATGAAAAAGCTAAGCAAATTTTTTTACAACACTTGCCAGTACCAGTATGGCACATAGTAAAGTCATTTGATCTAGCCATGATCCCAGTTTTATATGCTGAAACATATGCAGATTTCTTCTAAACCTGTAGTTCAAGCCTGCGATGAATTTGAAACTTTGATGCACACCTCAAAAGGAGAACAAATATATTTCAAGTTTCTATTTATTTAGTTTACAAGTTGGTTAGTGGGGAAAAATTGAGTCAAACATTCGTTCGACGACAGGCTCAAGAAATTTTCACAACTACATTTTAAGGTTAGCCTACCTGGAACAATCACTTTCATGTACAAATTAGACCAAGTTTGTACTAATGATACCCAAAAGAACTATCTATGGTAAGAGAGCAGGCTTTCCTTATCTCCACAAGCTCAGTGGAAAGTGAGAGTGAATGAGATTGATAGTGACTATGTTATTTGGATAAATATCCAAAGGAGGATAAAAAGTAAGATTTGGTCTGTAGAAAACTCTCTTACTTTTTTTAACCTATTAAGCTAAGGCATTTATATTCTTGCCTGGTGCATTATGTGGACGCCAATTAATTAAACTTTCATGTGTCAAAATATAAAAAATGTTCCCTTCATCTATGTGCCCTAAACATTACAGGGGAGGAGGTAGGTCAAAGTAAAAACATGAATTAAATTGGAGGGCCCCTATTAATTTCAGTCTTAATTAAAGGAGGATCCTTGCTTTTCCAGATTCCCACCCTTTAAAACTCACATATCTTGTGACCATTTCCGGGTATCAATGTTTAGTTTGGGTATGAAAATTGGTCAGAAACACCGTGCACTAATGAAAGCTTGAACAAGAGTATTTAATGCAATCTAAATAATAACATTACATGTTACAATGAGGTTACTTACACAGAAAAATTATACAATCACAATGTCAGAATGACGGAACATCCTCCGCTAAAATATGGAATGGCAGAATTTCTGATATTGCGGAATGACGGAATATCCTCAAACGCGAAAGGAGGATCATATATTGAGCTGCAATTTTGGGTAAAATATTTCCCATTCTAACTCAAATTATTGTAGAAGAAGACAATAACGCTAAATACGACGTTTCAACAGCGAGGCCAACCCCTCTTAATACATAATAAGGAACTGAATGTCCTGAAATAAACAATCATAACGTCAATTAGTGCTGAATATTTCGTCCTTATGCAGGTTGCTCAACCATCGGTCTCATTTACAAAGCCAAAGAAGCTAATAAGAGTGAGCATCAGATTTTTCGCACGCCGGGCTGGTGAGCGCTCTGAAGCGGAACAATCAGCGTCCACAAATATGGCGTTTGTGACCGTGTGGTTTTTAGAGAAGCCTGGAACTGAGTTAACGCCTGTTGAAAACTGCCTCCGAGCGGTCCTGGAGTTAGTCCGAAGGCGCCAAAACTCGAATGTGCTGAAAGTACACAGTTTTCCCGTCATTTTGATACTAAATATGCCATGGTTTCTTCGATGTTCGCTTAGCAAGAGACAGTAGAGGAAATAGTAAAAGAAAAGGTAAGGTTTATTTGTCGTTTCTATCGTATTTTTGGCTAGGATAGTTTTTTAAGTTTCTCTACTTATCCGAGAATTTGTGCTACGAACCGAAACTTCAAAGCCTTGACAAAAGCTCTATGATTTTTGTTTTCCTAATTTTGCCTTCTTTCCTTAGTTTTTTATGAGTTAATTTCTAGGATGCCGCACACAAAGAACACGCGCTTTAACTTGGCTCAATTCATGAAAGCTCGTAAGGTTGCAAGGGAGAAAGCTGTTGATGAAAATTGCAAGCTATCGGCAGAGTACAAAAAAGTCCAGCGAGCCCAAGAAAAGGTGAGATAAATTTGTCCAGTATTAATGTTTTGGGAAGATTTTTATTTTCAATATCAGAGAATATTGTAACAAAGGATTATAGGAAAGTGGTGGAGGTCCATGTGTAGGGAGGCTTGAATTTCAATTTTGACAGGGTAAAAGCTTTTTATGTGTTTAAACTCTAAATGACACTTGAAATTAAACAATCAGTGCTTATGAAATCACTTGTATAATAATTGCTTTCAGATGGCCACAGTCAGGGAACACTTCAAAGACATAACAAATGAATTAGAAAATATTCCTGTGAATATACTCTTGATTCTTTATTGTGGTTGTTTTACCAGTACCAGTAAGTGTGCAGCAAAAAACTGCTGGGTGCAACCTCCAACTAAGTCTGTAGGTTTGCATTGATTAGTGGTTGGATGAGGTTTAATTTTATGCCAAATTTTATTAATAATGTGAACAGAAAAATATTCAATTTTGTAAAAATAAAAAAAAGTATTTTGCAAGTTCAATTTCGGTGAACTAACCACTTAACACAGAGCCAGTGCCAGAATGACAGCCATGGTCAGGCTTCTATGCCGGTACCTATGCAAGAAACCTGAGCGAGTGCCTGTGTTCATTTGGTCAGTAAAGACTGTCATAAATGACAGTGTCTCTAAATTGTAAACATCAACATATTGAATGTAAGATTTGGCTAAATATCTATTTTGTTATCATCCAACCACATCTAATTTAAATAATTGTGTTACTACCCAGTGTCTAATTTAGCAATATTTTAGTCACAGGGACAGGTATCTCAGGCACGAACAAGAAGCCCTACTGCACTTGTCAATGGAGAATCAACACTGGGACCAAGGACCGCAAGAAAAAGGAGGCATGAAACCATTGAAGCTGCTGCCAAAATTCATGGGAGCTCAAATGAACATTCCTCAGCCTGTTTCGAGGGAATGTTTGACACTCTGCAAAAGAGATGCAAGTTAGATAAGTTAACAAAATATGTGACAGAGAACAAGCAGTTGACCAATAGAATAGTTTGTAAAGAGTATAAGAAGAGTGTGTTAGAATTTGAAAAGTCAGATGACAACATTGTTCGAAGTATTGCAACATATTATGCAAGTGGTGTAATGGGGAAACGAAAGTACAAAAGTGTAAGACTGGTGCTTTCAATGAAATCAAATGAAGGCAAACCAGGGAAAAGAACAAGTATTTCAATTTGTAAAGGCTGTAAGGTTCCAAAGCTTCTAACTTATAGTAACCTTGTAGAACAGTTAAAAAAGATTGACATTGGGACTGTTCATGAAATTGACCCAGACTATCTAGAGGGCTTAGAAACTGAAAACCAAGTCAATGGTGCATATAGAGACTTGAGACAATACCCACCACTTGCTGTGTCCTCTTAATAAATGTGATGGTGAAAGGCGTTTCAGAAGTTATGGAAACTTTTGAAGTTCCTTTTCTTGTTCCTTTACTCTGCTTAATAAGGAATTCTCGGACTGAGTCTCTGCTTAGCTCAGATAACTGGGCAAAATCTCGAATCAGTCTGTTCTCTCTGTTATAGTAGATTATATCTGTGTGTTTTTCTTCGTTGTGCACAACACCATAAGCGGAACGGGCCTTTTTAACCATCTGTAAAATTAAGGAAAATATTTCCGAGGACATCGCCCTTTTAAACTCTACAGTCCAAGCGCTTCGGGCCTTCATTCTTGGACTGAGGCGCCTATGGAGCATCTTAAGCCACATCTTCACTTCTCCTTCCAGGAGTGCTGTCGCTGGAATTTGTGACATTTTAGCTCGTTTCAAAGAGCTTTGACCCACACGGTTTTTTTCAAAAATTGAAGTGAGAGCTGTTTTTACTTCTTCTTCAAACAAAAAGAAATTATCGACTTCATCACGTAAAGGACGAAGAGCCACAATAGCATTCAAAATGCTATTTTCAGCCGCCATTTTGAAAACTGCTTTGTACTTTTATTCGCATTTCCGCTGTACAATCTCAAACAACAGCGGGCGACAAAGTTCCACTTCATGGCACGCGCCAGCCTGGCGTGTCGAATGGTTGACAACCAGCTGAACACAGAAACCAAAACGGCTGAAGGGCCTCTCGTCTCAATAAATCAACTTAAGCTCGCCTAGAAGGCTTTGTGCTTGACCTTGCTTCCTTTGCGGATGTAAACCGTCATAATCAAGGACGTCTAACACCTTATCTAGAAATATTATCAAATATTTCAGTTATGAATGATTGTGCTAGAAACTTAAAATCTTTCCATAATTGTCGTTATTGAGCTGACCTTGATTTGTTCGTGTCACGTTATCGAGTGGGAACTTATTTACGGTATTCGCCTTTAAAGTAATGGAGCGGATTCTCTCTGAGAAGTGGGAAAAAATAATTATAGTTTGCTCACTTCATTCAATTAATCTCAAAGAGGTTTATACAAGGTAACCAAAGCATTAGTAAGAATATTAATATTGATAAGTCTTAAGTTTGTTGAGTATGATTTAGTCATTTGTATATATTTAGCTTGTACTTTTGTAGTTACTATTTAAATTCAAAGCCCAATGTTATTTAGGAGTAAGCTGCCACGATGAGTTGCCAAGTGATTAACATTTGTGACTGCCTTTTCTAACTTCCGGTAGTGGACGTGCTTAGTTTGTCTTCTGAACTTGTCACGAACCCATTCGAAAGTTTTTATTTTAATTTATGCGGTCGAAGATTGATTCGGTTGTTCGGAAACATTAACTACGTCGTCGTTCATTCGTGAGATTCTCGTAAAAATGTTTGGGTTAGTGTTCTGACATCAAAAGTTGGATCTTCCATGGTCAGCTGACCAGCAAGCCCACTCCTGCCTCGCGATAGTGAATATATATTCATGTAGTTTAGATTTTACTTAGTATTTAGTGAGAATTAAGAGGAAGAGTGAGTAATAGAACAGAGTTAGAGTCAGACAACCAGAGTTACCCAGATTGAAGTAAGATTGATATGTATTAAGAAGAGCATATTTATGAACCGAGAAATGAAAGAAGACTGAGAAAACACATGTCAAGAATCCTTGGTCCCTTTCGTAAAGGGGTGTTACAGTTTGCGGCTAGTTTCCCCGTCATTGTGACCCAAAAATATCTAAGCCAGTTTTCAAAAAGGGACGTTTGAAATTTTATTCCCGAACCTCCTGCTTATTTTCCTACGTTCTTCCTGGTCCATTTCCCATCGTGTCTGCATGATTACAATTGTGGAAAGAGAAGACTCCGTTCTTGAAAAAATTATATTTGTAAGTCAACACTAAGCCCCATCAGCGCTCCGTGCAGATGTTTCGTTGTTTGTATACACCTGAAAGATGAAAACCGTATCAGAAGAAAGTATCAGAGGACGTTTGGGCTATTTGAACTTTAAAATTCCATACATTCGCAGACACAAACCTCCAGAGAAAATTCAACAACCTTTCAAACTCCATACAGGCGAAAATACCCTTTATTGCTCTCTTCAACGTAGGCGCTAAAAACTATTAGATCTAATTTTTGATCTTACGAAAACTGATTTATGTATCATAATTAGTTTATATATTTGATTACCTTCAATTGAAAAGGTATAAAAAAACTGCTGTGATAAACATAATACATAAATCTTAATGGACGTTTTGGTGTGTAGTATCGCTGAACATATTTACGAATTGTGCCGTTTTGTTTTTTGACAAGTGTTTCTGCTCATTTCCCATAAGGCGGGAAAAGCAGAGCGGATGAAGAAGCGCAGCGCACGCTAAAGGTTAAAGTCTTTTTATAGTACAAAATAACCAACTGCACAATTTTGCAAGATATTTGTACCCTATTCACGCGTTATTGTACTCTAATTGTAGAGTTAGGTAATAACCCATAAATCATAATCAATAACATTCTTCAAATTTGATTGGTGCATTATCTGCTTTATTTTTCACTAATCAATCTGTACAGCTGTTATCAGACAACATTAGTCGGACAGTTGAAGCAGCCAATCATACTGAATCCTCTCAGCCAAATCCACCAATCACAGAATCATCACAATAACCATAGCAACAACCACTTATCCTAAGAAAATATGAGAAATTTAATAATGGAGAATTTTTTAAATTTTAGAAATTGTCTCTACCGAAGATATTTGGCCCAAATGTATTTGTTGTTTTCGGAAATTGTAACGGTTAGGATTAATTGGCAACAGGACTTCCTGTCGTCCAATTCTGTCTGTAATCATACTCGTGATTGACAAATTACACTCCCGCTTGGTGGTCGTCCAATTTTGGTAATCACTCGTATAATTACAGACCGAATTGGATTTTACTCGGTCAAACTACCATCATTTATCGCATGAGTTGGCAAGCGAGGTTTGCCTCAATATCTCAACATAGAAGCCCGGAAGCTGCATTTTGTTTGAATTACCTTCTCTTCCCTGTCCAGCTGCAACTTCGACATCTAAAGGGGAATTTTTCCTGTTTTAGAACCGCATTAAAACGTCAAATCTGACTTTATGATAACTCTTGGCTTCCCTTTGTGAGAAATTAAACGCAGAAGATGTTGTCGTTTGTGCACATGCGACTGAGTCAATCGCCACGCAACGAACAGGAGTTACGGAAAATGAGCGTTAAATTTTTGTTATGAGTTAACAAGAAGAATATTTGAAAAAAAAGCTTGGGTTCATTTTTATTTTACGCTTCAATGATGATAGAATGAATACCTTTAAATTCCATGAAGCCGTTTCGGATATTTTCTGCAGTTCATGACAACTTTTTTGAGATACAGTTTACACCGTGAAATAGTACTGGGAGAAACATAGTAGTTCCTTATCACAATAAAATACTTTAGATCTTCTTTAACACAGCTGGCACTGTATTAGTTACAATGAGCAAATTAACGATGGTATACATTTTTTCGCAAGTTTTCCAATATCTTTTCATCTCTTTGAAGCAAAGTTTGCACGGCGGATTTATGTCAAAGGTAAATGTTCTAAAGAAAATTTGAAAGGAGTGAGATCAAATGTGCTTGCTGAAGCAGAAGAGTTCCCTTTTCCATTTATTTGTTTAATTAGTTTTTTCTTTTCAATTTGCGACCAATATTCTGTTACCAAGCATTTGGTATAAGCCCAAGAAGCCGTCATTTGAAAACCGACCAAAAGCACCTAAGTGGGAGGTCGCTGAAAGCATTTTGCTTCCAGCGTTAGACTTTAACTTGATGTTGCTGTCAGTTACAAAATATGGCGCCTCTCAGGTTTATCTTAATTTCTCCTCCGTCCGAAGTGGGTATCTATGTCGAGGAAATGAGTAAGCAAAGTATTCTTAGAATCTCGTGCTGTTCTGATCAGTTTACTGTTTATGGGTAAAGCATTATTCGTCTCTAAAAGAATTTAGAGGTTGCACCACCTAGTAATTTGAGAACAAGCACCATCCGTCATGTCGACTCCTTCAAATCCGTTGTATCCAGTGGAAAATGACAACATCACCCTTTAGCGGACATACACTCTTGAAAGGTACTCCTCTGGATGAAGTAGCAGTAATTTTCATTCCTGATTCCCCCTTGTTTTCTGCACAGAGAGTTGCGAGGTAAAGGAATAGGGGCACAACTCAAGTGGCTGATGACTTCCAAGATCGATTCGTTGTGATTTTTAACAGACAGTCAATTAACAATGCCAATCCTTCGCTCGCAAAGATCAGACAGCAGAACGTATGAATTGAGTGTGTCCCGACAAAGTGAAATTAACTCCCGTTAAAAGACGTGGTCGAGATTTCAGTGAAATGTAAGTACAACGTTTTTCTTTGTTTTCTCTTACTGACTTCTACGATAATAGTAGTAATAATAACAATGAAAATAATAATGATGATGAAATATGAGAGTGATCTTCGCAATAATGAAAACTGTTTAAGCAGTAGTAAAAATAAGACCTAAGAAACATTCAGGTTTCTTTTTTAAAAAACCACACATACCTCCCCACCTTTTTTTCAGGCTAACCACCCCATTTTAGCTAATGAAGTTCTGTAATGCTTTAATTTTTTATTCTATTCCATCTTTTCCAATTTTTGCCCAAAAAAAAAAAGGAAGTGAACTACACACTTGTCTCTCAAAATCAAACTAAAGAGTAGATTTAATTTGCAATTTTAAAGTTTTTGCATCCCCCCTCCCCCCTGGTCTCCCCATAACCCCTACACCCCTGCATCCCTCCACTTAACATTCCCCCTGGTAACCAGAGTTCATCTAAGGCGCCCCTCTGACTTTAGATTTACCTTTGCCAACACCGTAGCTGTAATACATAACAAAGCTAGTTGTTGTTTCCACTTCGTGTCCGTTCAGATGCTTCTTGGCTGATTTTACATCGGGCACAAAACTCAAAGTCTTAGAGATGTTTTTAGATGACATGGTTCGAAGCTGATATCAAGACTGAGGAAAATTACGCTCTAAAAATGTATTCAAATTGACTTTCCCGCACTTCTTGGTATGTACTGACTGAGTTTACGCGTCTGCATTGCGTTATTATTTCACTTGTAATCCGCTTGACTTCCGTTTCCGGCCCCAGGAGTATGGGTACTCCCGTGTATCTCCTCAGGGAATAGATCAGCGGTACCCAACCTTGATTATATTTAGTAGCCCTAGAAAAAGAATCCACGGTTGATAAACAAGAAAGAGGAGTTGAAAACTGACTGTTACAAGTTATATCATATTTGCGTGACTTTCATTTAGCTTCATACGTTCGCGCGATCAACATCGGTGCTAATGTTCTCATTCGTCACATTCGTAAGTTTCACGAATAGTTTAATCTGAATGGAACGTTTCTCCGGAAGAAATTTTTTTACAATTCATGCAAATATCCTTGGTCTTTAGCATAAATCGAGTTTTCTGCCATAACTCGCACCATCCCCCACGTTGTTTAGACAATTGTGCTGACTACGGCCGTCAAATTCACGAAGATGATCGTGACACTCGGTCCCAGTCTCAAAACGAAGAGGGGCTTAGTCGTTTATTCCTTCAAGTGACTTCCGTAGGATTTTGGCACAACCTTCCTCGTTGAAGCATCAGCAAAGGTCTGATAGGATGGTGTCTTTCAGTGATTATGAAATTTACTTACTCTTTCTTCTGCTGGTAAAGTTTCACGGGTCAGGTAAGTGTGAAAATTATTCTCCCGAACAAACGATTTTACTGTGTTTTTAATTACTATGTCCCATTTAAGCGTAGACATCGAGAATGCCGACCCTTTGTTTCTGAATGTGATTTTCGTCAAAATGATTTCCAAACTTCAAGGTGGCTTTCAACAGTTTTTGTACTTCAAAATTTAGATATGATGTTGGGATCTCTATCGCGTGATAAATGACGTCTGAATAACTACTATGCGATAGGAATCAAGAACAAAGGATTTTGTGCTTTGAGTGTAACAATACCATACGATCAGAATTTAACATCAAAATTGAAACTGAGAAGTGCAATATTTTCTTAATTAGTATGAGTCGTTTTCTTGGCGATGAGAAAAGATACTGCTTTGTCAGGTGGCTTAATGCAAACCCAGAAGAGAGTTGCCAATTCTGTACATAAACTCTCTTCCTTGCCATCCATCACTCATTATTAGGAAGAACCGTTACTAATTTTTCCACTTATTATTGGTTCAAATAATGACCTCAGCTAGGATGATAACTGCTAGCTAAGTTGAGTGTGACTTTTTCTCCAGGCAGCAATCATGTAAAGAAACTACATAATGCACTTGCATAGATAATTGAGCATTATCTGCTCATACCTTCATGTATGATTTGTCTACTTAACCAATTTTTAGCTTCATGCACATATGATTGTGGCATCCCACAATGGTAGTTGAGGACGACTTATTTTTGTTGTATATTTAAAACCAGTCAAAGGTTTCCCAGGACCAAACTCGAAGACATGTTTGCTTATCATATATACATACTGAGATTTACTCCAAGCTAATTAAAAAAAAAAAAAGGATTTATAATAAACTGCACAAATTATGATAGGTAGGATGGTTTTTCTCACAATTGAGAAATGGCCATCTGACCAATCACTAGTTGTAAATGAAATTTTGACCAGTGAAAACAATAGTATGGGTTTTTTTGCCTTTGTGGTGTGGGGGCTTGCCAAGTGAATGAAAGTGAATTTCAGCAAAGTTTGCTGGTTGTAGACAACTTTGGTATCATGACTTCAAGTTTGAAAACAAGAAGTCAGCCATTGGTGCAAACAAGCTAGATTCATCTTTGAAGATAATATCTGAGAAAGCTGGACTTCATGAAAATTGGTGAAAATCATTCTGATTTCTCCTCATGCAAACTGATCACAATCTTTGTCTAAATCTATGCTTTGATCAATCCCTAGCATTTGAAATTCAAGGAACTAATGTGGAATCTTCTCCAAAATGGTACAAAAGACCAAAATTTCTAGATTCTTACTCAGATAAGAAAGCATTACAATCCGCCTTTTCAATATGATTCATGCTCATGTGAGTGAGCAAAAATTCATGTTTCAAATAGGCATCATACTTCCCATGGTATTGACAAATGCTTTTCATTCAACTAATTTATTCCTTGAGTTTATCATTACTTTGTTCCCAGCAGTAAATATTGCTCTATTTTCTGCATACAAAACACACCCAAACTGCATTTCCTCAAATTACATTATATTTAGTTTGCTCATACGATTTTTATCCACTCATAGTCTAGACAAAACTTGCTTGTTCCTTGCTTGTTGTTCTATTTTTCTCAACTTGTGGATACAAATTGCATGCACTCAATAACTATGACACGTCTATATTTCTTACATGTCCCAACCATATTTAACCATTTTTGGAACTCAGTTGTACAAATTAAAATATAATATTAAACTTATTAATGCACTTGCTCTAAAATTATTGTTGCTGTAATTGTAGACAGACCTTCTGAGTGAATACACCAAAATTTATATTAAGTTTAAGAAGTTACAAAGATGCTACCATTTAATGACTCATGGTCCCAAGGTGTATGAACCAACAGCTTGTCCTGGGCCTCCAGTACTGACGTGATAGTGACAAAAAGCAAGAGCAAATTTGGCTTACAGGGTAAATCAAGGATTCTACCAAATCCAATTTTTTTTTGGCAGAAGTACTTCCCATAAGAATTACATTTAGTTCCTGTCTTTCTGTGATGCAGATAAGTTGAACCTCAGAATGCTTAATGACACAAAGGTACAAAAAAAGGTGAATTTTTGTCTTTCACTCGTGTAGAGCTTTACAGTGCACTGTAAGAAAAATCTAATTTTTTCTGTAAGAAATTAAGGTTCAAAAGGTCAGTTAATTTACCATTCAATGCTATCAAAGCACGCTTGGTCGCTGTTTTTTTTTGAGTTGTTTTGTTTTTTTTTGAGAGGTGCTTCTTTTATTGAAGTTATATTTTCTTAGCTTTCCCCCAACAAAGTGGGAAGCCACTTTGTTGGTTGTTGCTTTGAGCCGAGGTGAACAGCTGGTGGCTAACCACCAATGAGCTTGGCAGTCAATTTATACAAAAGTAATTAAATGAATCCACCATAATTTTCCAATGTCCACTTCAAAAATAAATTCCATGTTGTTGTGCATCTCTTCAGTAATAAATCACATATGACATCAGAATTTTATAACAACAAAAAAGTGGCAGTCATAAGATGCAGCTAAGCTATTTTTCTGGCATTCAGTTAAGAAAACTGAGTGAAATAGCAAACAGTGCAACAGTAGTAGAGGGGGTGAAAAAGTAGGGGAGGTTACAGCGCTGTTCCCTATTGTATGATTGTTTTACTTGATAAATGCAGGTGAGTGTGTCACTGATGTTCTTAGCATATTTTGATGTCCTCTGGGATTTATAACTGTACAGAGCAATGGCAACATGGAATCTATTTGTTTTATTCAATGAAGAAGCAAAAATTGTTAATGGTGATGTCACCTAATGTATGCGTTTGTCCTCTAACAGATTATACAGTATCGTGCAAAAGTACTGCAAATGAAAATTGCTGAATTTCGTTAATTGTTTCTTTGTAATTTCACCAACCTTTCTTGCAAAACTTTGTGGGAAGATTCTCACCTGCACTTCACATCATCTTGTGGTGCATGGCCGTTCTTAAGCAATTACATGAAAGAACCAATCAAAATGCATGTAGAATTCATATAAACCTTATTGATGGTAGAATTTTAAAGCCAAAGGAGGCGCAGTACAAGTTTTGAACATCATTGACATCCTTTATATGACCAAGGTTATAGACAAAGAAAATTGTGTTTGATTTCTTTTTTGTTTTGATAACTATAACATTGTAATTTTTATGCCAACTTAATGTGCCAAAGTTTTTGGAAAATCATGCACATGTGACAGGACTGCATGATCATTGCATTGTTGTTTGTGTTGTAGTTGTTGTTTTACCCTGTGAGATGACTTTAACAATAAATATTTTTTTAGTATAATTGCTTTTTCAGGTGATTATAGAGATGAGTATGCTCTGATTGGGATAAAGTTTTTGTTATTAAAAAAGTAAACCTCTTGAAACTGCCTGCTCATCTTGATATAGGTAATCAGTACAATTGTAACAAAATGTGTGCAATGTTTTCTTTATTTACATAATTTATGGTTGAATTTGAAAGCACCTGAGCAATTATATTAAAACAATTATTTTCTGAGGGCAGAGGGAAGATTATTGAATAATATTCACTTTACCTTTGGCAAATATTTGCAAATTGTTATCCACTATTATGTTATATTACCATATTAGGCAATGAAACACACCAAATATGCCTTGGTGGTATACTGTAGAACAGGGCATAAATAGTTAGACAGAAGTGATGTGTGTGAACTTTGATTTCTTTTCCAATTTTTATCAAAATGAATTTGTTAGCAGTGAACTTTAAAGCCCACAAGAATTTTATTCTGGTGATCAAGAACACTTAAATAGTTTCTTTTCTGTTGTTTTCATCTTTCTTCTTATGTGATGGGTAGGATGATCAGATGAGACCATACAGATTTTCAAAAACTAGAAACCAAAAGACAAGACAATGAAATGAGTGAATTATAAATCCTTCATTTGATGGTTTAACCTATAATATGTGTGGACATTTCCACTTTCCATTTCCCACCACAACAAGTTCTTCTTCAAAACATTTCTTCAAGTGTACCTCTTTTAAATTTTTGAAATTCACCACTGTTCAGATTTTGAAAATTAAAGAAAGTGGAACTTGTCAAAAATGATTTTCAGAAGCCACAAATAGTTACACATTACTGTTATTGAACCTTATTTCTTAGCAAATGAAAGCAAAATTATTTTGAGCTGATTGATATCATAGAATACCAGTGTAGTGCATATTTTAGTTAATTGTTGTTACTGTCAGCCTACAGTAAAAGTGCCTCTGTGGTGGACTCCATTTAAGCCCTTCTTCCTAAATATTATCCTTACACATGTAATTAAAGGGCTAGGAATATTATGTTTATGGTTTTCTATTTTAGGCGGTGTGGATGTGCATTTCACCCAGGAACCTTCTAATCCAAGCTATTTTAACAATGGTAGTGATGCCAACCTGGTGTGGGACTACACTGATCCACATAATAAAATTCAATACATCATCTATAGTGTTTTGGTCAATGGTGCATTTGTCGAAATGTTGGTTAATGACAGTCATGGTGTCCAAGAACATCCTAGTATTCCTCCATCTTACAAAGGAAGAGTTAAAATTGAAGAAAGAGCTACTCTAGTTATCAAGAACATCAACCCTGGAGACAATACCAAATTTAATTGTGAATTCATTGGAAGCTTTGTTGAAACAATTGAAAGTAGAGTTCAGCTTATTGTGGCAGGTAAGTATTACAAATATAAACATTAATAATCAAACATGAATCAAGTGCATTCAACTCATGTCCGTCATATTACCGAGACCTGGAGAAAGTAAACAATAGCATAAATATGCACAAACCTTTTTATGCAGGGCTGTAAATGGCTAGCTAACCTGACTTTTGGGAACAATAGTGCTACATGCAACACCACACTCATAAAAGGAGAAAGGAAATTATCACATAAACTGCGGTGTTATACAGGGATTTCCGGCCCTGAGAAAAGCCGTGAAAAAAATATTGTATTTTTTCACGTGTGTTGATATAGCCAATCAGCTGCTGACACGTCACTCGCCTTTGGCGCCACTTGGTCAGGTTGATGAATGAATGGCAAAGCCTTCACGACTCTCAACACAAGTTGGTTGTCGGAGCTTTCTCGAATTATGGCGACTTAAACACTAAAAAATCCGTATCGCTGACAGACAGTGAGGTTCAAACTTTCCTTGAGGAGAAAGAAAACCAATATACTAGGAGAAAAACCGAAAGTTACGTGTTTCGTGGCTCTGTGTTAGCATTTCTTCGGCTGAGAATGAAAATCGACTACGTGAGCTATCGAGTTAAACACTCGAAGAGAAATTCCATATCTACACGCGCACATGTACTATTCTCTATTACAATTTACTTTGTTGTTTCTCATGATTAAGAAATCAAAGAGTTATTCCTTAATTTATTCTTCTGGCACGAATAACTGGGTTGTTCTAATTATGCATAGATAACCATTATTAATATGAGCACTGAGATTTTCTCTCAGCAAAGCTGTCATTTAAAATGGTCACTCAAAACTAGAAACAATCCAACTGGTTTTATGATTTTGCTAAATCAATGAAGGAAATTATTGCATGACTAATCACAGGCAGCCTGTGAAATTAAATTGGTGTGAAAAGGATTGTATTTCTTTTCATGCCTGTTAAAGGGACTTGCCAAACGCAATGTAAGTCGGCACTGCACCATTTGCTGCTTTCTGAGGATTATACGATCTGAGAGGTTTGCAGATGTAGAATTAACCAACGGAATGGTGACTTCCTTACGTAATTTCAGATACTAAGGAGCAAATTGAGACTTGTCATTTGACTGTGATTCAAAGTTGAAAACGTTTGTGACATCTCAATACTCATGTTCAATTTACCTCATTGTTTGCTTGAACGATTTTATTCACTTGTGAAAAATTCAAACTCATTGTTTATTATGTTCACTTGCTTGTTTTTATCCTTTGGACTCATGAATAAAAATTGTTTGAGCTCACCATCCATTTCATAACATTTTTTCTTTCCTTTATTTTAATTATGCATTTGCTATGTTCTGTTGGCTTATTTTGATTGTAACACAATACCTGTCACACTACTTCTCTTCTCGAATTGTATTACGATAGAAAGATACCAGGTTATTAAGGCTTAAAAAGGGCAAAAGAATCGTCATTTGCATTTAGTTTTTGTAGCCCAAAGCCAATCCATGTCTCATATTTCACTTGTAGAAAAAATCCAGGGCCAAATATCTTGTTTTTTCTTTACTAAGACTGGAGTTTCTTTTAATTTTAAGTAATGGGCAAGCAGCATTCAGCATGCCACTGTTATATTCTTTTCATTGCGAAGAATCCATATTTTCCCTTTTTTATCAAAATTTCAGGTGTCTGGGTTGAGGATGTCTCCTGTAGATCCTTTGTTGGACCAGGTTCCGAGTGGGGTGTGGCTTGATTGGCTCTATTCCTATCTGTTTGTGCAGCAGCAAAAACTTTATCCACTAGAATGGAAGTAGCTTAGAAGCCAGGGTCCTTAGCCCAAAGAGTAACTTCCCAAATTAGCCCTTAATTCCCTTGGCTGGGGATTTGCTTTATAATTTAGCGTGTGAGAAGTTCTCCAGTAGCTAACGCCAACAGGTTAACTTGTGCTGAATGAAGTTTGAGCCTCCTTATAATAGTTGGCTGTTGGGGACCAATTCCTGGATGCTTTTGTTTATTTTATTGAAATTGGGTTAATTTTAAGACTGAGTCCAAGTAAGATTTGGTACGCTATGTGAGGAATGATATAATCTCTTTTACCTTTCAGAGGCACTACTTATAAACATCTCTTTAAGGGGAAAATATTACATTGAAGGATCCCCTGTCACCATGGCCTGTCAAGCTTCTGGGAAACCACTGCCGGATGTGGCATGGATTAGAAATGGAGCACTGGAAAGTTCAGGGAAGAAAGCTACGTTTTTAAAGTTCGATAACATAAACAGAACGGATGCAGGACAATATACATGTCGAGCCAATAACTCAGTGGAAGTCACTTCTATTGACACATCAATTGTAGTTCAGTGTAGGTACATTTTAACTTTAGTTTTCTATTTCTGAATTTACTTTAGTTACAGTGCGAATCCTGTTATTGGGGTCAGCTACCCAGAACTAACAAATCTGTTCAAAGTTGAAAGGAAACAGAATTCCACATCAAGTCCTTTTTGGCTTTGTATACATTGGTCCCAATTATTGGTTGGGACAATTGAATTTGCGTGGAATCATCGCTCATGTTATTTTATTAGAAGGATGTGACATTTTTTTGCCAAGTCATTGCTTCAGTTGGACTGTGTTTAACTCAGAAAATGGCTTAAATCCGTTTCCGAATCATTGTGACAATCCAAAATTCACTCCTTTTGACTAGCATACAAGGCTAGCGCATATTCTGATTCTGTGTGAGGGCTCTGGTTGCGGCTTAATGGAAAGCTGAGATTTGGTCAAAATTCTTTCTGCTGAGAAATTACAGTTTTCTTTACTGATAGCTGAGATCAGCTAATAGGTGCGGAAATCGGCTCAAACCAAAACTGCATACTTAAGATTTGCCCACATATCTGCATGTGTGACATTCGAGATATGTTATTTCAGGGCGAGAGTCCATTTTGTATTTAATTATTCGTAAGCCTTGCCACTTTATAGTAAATACTCGACTGCCAAATGACACAAAAGTGACGGACTGTACTATGGAGTGATTAAAACCTTCACTTTTTTCTCATTTAAAGACAGGGAAAGGAATAACAAATCCTGCACTCGGGTAATTGATTTCTATGACTTTCTAGTTTTGGAGGTTGTATAACCTGCAAGCATTATGCCGCCCCCCTATGAGAGATATGTAATTCCTACCTTCATTTAGTTTCCCCAAGGTTTTTCATTCAAACAAGCAGTTTACATACTATTGTCCGTGCAAATTTAAAATACTTATCATCACAATTGTAATTTTATTTAGCCTTTTTCAGACTCCAAGGAATTAAAACGAGCCACGATAGTGTGAATACAACCTGACCAAATCTCTCTGGTTTTTCGTTTTGGTCTTTCGCTCTGCTGCTGCTTAAGCTCTTTGCAACAGCAAACTTGAGGAAGCTTGGATTGTGAACAAAAAATTGAATTGTTTGTTTGCATATTTAGTAGTGGAGTCGAGTCAAAAATCCCTAATGATTTTGAGGATGCTCCTCTACCCAGAAGCATCTAGCCTATGAGGCCCTCGACTTCAGGTTTCTCTTAAATTGATCAAGGGAAGCTCTGTTCCTCAGGAATCTCTAAGATAAATATATCATCCTGGTATTAATTGAGGAAAATAGGGAATGTCTTAGATTCAAATTGAGTTGCCGCTTTTTTGTGAGATGAGATCCTCTCACGTGCAGCGTTTAGGGCACTGTTGCACTCGTCTTATTATGGATTTTCATCACAAATTTTTCATGAGCGACAACGATTTTATGTCCGTTAAGACATAAAGCTGGTCCTCCCAAATTGCTCATTTTTATTAACAGACGATTTAAAATAGCTATCCTAGTAACAACATAGTTGGTGTTATTTTTCTTGCGGCAGTAATGCCATTGTTTTTCAGTGTGCAATGTTTAAGTTAAAGTATTTTGCTTATAGTCAGCATTCCAATCATGCGTAAATGACTTGCCACAATTTTCTACCACAAAAGCGTTATATTTTCTGCCCAAGGCACTCCATGGATTGATAAAAGATTAGCCCTTCCTTGTTGCATTATCGTGCACCCTCTAGACTTTCAAAAAAGAAGATTATGATTAATAACCAGGCGAAATGTATGAGCAGTGAAATAAACTGAGATTGAGATTTTGATTTGATTTATATTTTTAGACAAACCTGAAGGTGCGAGGCTCACTACCAATGCTGCACAAAATACCGTCACCGAAGGAGACACTGTTACATTCAAGTGCATAGTTATGGCTGCTGTGCCACAAGTATCAATTTACAAGTTCTATTTCAACGGCAGCCTCCTAGGCGAGAACAGCAATAGTGAGTATACTCTCAATAACGTCAATCGATCTCAGCACTCTGGCGAATACAAATGTGTCCCACATAATGACGTTGGAGATGGAGCGAAAGCCACTGTGAGACTTAACATAAAGGGTAAGTAGAAACATATTTGAGCATTTTTAAGTACTTTTGATTTATAATCTAAAACGGGAAAATGTTTAATACCAGTTTACATTGCGTCAATAAAACTTCCCACACAGTGAATCATTACAACCCCGAACAGAGAGGAATAGAGACCCTGGTAATGAGGTTGACGTTTTGTGCCTGGCGAACAGCACATATGCTAGTTAGCAGTATTCTCAAGCCGATGAAGACTTTTGTTGATGTTCCTGATGTTTTTAACAGATTTTCGAGGATAGGGAATGTTTTCTTCATATGTAGTGTATGATGTCAGGATCAGTTGAACTGATATGTCATCGAAATGAATTAAAATATTGGTTTGCGAAAATGAGTCATAATTAAAAAAAACCACAATGAACAACCTCGAGTTAAGATATCACCAGTCAATTATATGCTGCCTTCAATCCTAATAAGCCAGGGAAACTGCAAGTGGTGTTTGACTGCACAGCTCGATACAAAGGGACATCGCTCAATGACCAACCACTAAGTGGTCCAGACTTGACTAACAGCCTGTTTGGTGTCCTCTTAAGATTTCGTCAGGAATCAGTATCTCTCTCCTTAGACACCAAAGCCATGTTCCATCCATTAATGGTTGATACAAACGATGTTGATACCGTAAGGTTCCTTTGGTGGCCTGACGATGGCTTATCTAAGGACCCTGTTTAGTACATCTTTTGGTAGCACGTCTTCACCAAGTTGGGACAATTTTGGTTCAAAGGAAAGACGGCTCAAGACAATGCAGGAGACTTTGACAATGAAGTGATCGACACAGTATTGAAGAACTTTTATGTGGATGACTGTTTGAAATCAGTGCAATCAAATGAAGTTGCCAGTAAATTGAGAGAAGATTTGTGTGTTCTATTGTCAAGAGGCGGATTTCGATCGACTTAATGGTTGTGTAACAGGAGGGAGGTCCTCAAAACCATTCCAACCTCAGACAGAGCTTCGTCAATTTTGGATTTGGATTTAAATTCTGGTGTACTTCCTATTGAAATAACCCTTGGTGTTCAGTGTAACATGGATAGCGACATGTTTACCTTCAAGACGGTACCAAGGGGTATGTCCTTCACACGAAGAGGGATTCTATCAGTGACTAGCTACATTTATTATCCACTTGACATAGTATCACCAGTCACCTCACTAGCTAAAAAGTCTCTGCAAACAACGACTCACCTGGGATGAGGATATAGTGGGAGAGAAATCTCAGTTTTGGAGACGATGGCTATCAAATTTACTTATGCTTTCAAGTGTTGCCTTACCAATATGTTTGAAAGCTATCGAATTTGACCGAGTACAAAATGCAGAGCTTCACCACTTTGCAGATGCCTCTCAGACTGCTTATGGAACTGTGTCATATACAAAACTCGTCAATGAAAATAGCCTTACCCACTGCAGTTTCTTCGCTGGGAAATCTCGCGTAGCTCACGTGAAACAGATGGCTATACCCAGATTGGAATTGTCAGCCGCTCTTTTAGCTGTCAGAATGAATCAGACGTTACAAGAGGAATTTCAGACAAAATTTGACAAGACAGTGATTTGGTCAGACTCCACAGCTGTCCTCCAATAAATCAAGAGCAAAGAGGCAAACGATTCTACATGTTTGTGACCAATTACCTGGAAGTGATACATGATAGCTCAGAACCTTCCCAGTAGAACGTCGTGCCAACAAGCAACAACCCAGCTGACGATGCCGGCCGAAAACAAACGGTAAAGGAGTTATTAAAGAGGGAAGTTTGGTTCAGAGGCCCTAAGGTTTTTACACCCAGCAGTCAGAAGTCAAGCTCGAACAGACCATGTTACTCTCATGGAGGATAAAAGACCACTAGACCTAATGATTCTGCAATATTCGTCACGGTTTGAGTTTAAGAAGAGAGTTTCTTGGCGTCTGAGATTTAAGAAAAATTCCTTAAGAGCAAAAGTTGCTTAGAAGAGGACCCTGTTGATCCATTACCTTGTGGAAGGCTGTCCATAGACGAATTACGACGTGCAGAGGCTCAAATCGTCACATACGTGCAAAAACTAGCTTTCTCGCCAGTGGTTAAAGCCCTCCCAGACTTGAGACTAGGAGAATACGAGAAGCGTAAATTGAAGATTATTAGCTCACTTGGTTCAGTGTACAAGTTTAGACCATTTCTTCATGGAGCAGGAATATTGAGAGTTGGTGGTCGGCTTCAAAATTCTTCATCGGATTACCAATCGAAACATCAATTGCTGTTACCTTCAAAGCACCATGTTACCAAGCTGCTCATTATAGATGTTCATCAGTCTGTGGGTCATCTAGGTCAAGAATATGTCCAGACCAGTTTTAGAGAAAAGTACTGGATCTTAAGGGGACGGGCTGCTCTTTGAAGAGTATTCAGTAACTGTTTGACATGCCAAAAACAAAATGCTGCAAAGGGCCTACAATTGATGTTAGATTTACCTGGTAACAGGCTTATTCCAGATAAACCCTTGTTTTCTACCGTTGGCAGAGATTCCTTTGGCCCACTGCGGTATGGTGTCTTTTCTCTTGCTTGACTATCCAAGCAATCCACATTGAAGTGACCGAGTCTCTCGAAACAGAATCGTTTATTCGCGCTCTATGCAGATTCATCAGCAGAAGAGGGACGCCAAAGATGGTAAGAGGTAACAATGGTATGAAGTTAAGTAGCGGAGAGAGAGAGAAATCCCTGAAGCCCCTAAACAACTGGAATCAGTAGAAGATAGAAGTTTTCCTACATCAGAAGAACATCAAGAGGAAGTTTAATTTCCCTGAAGCATCACACATGGGAGGAGTCTGGGAACGCATGATTCGTTCAGTGAGAAAGATCTTACGAGCCCTTTTTTTAAAAAGCAACAATTGGTTCTGGAGACGCACGGCCAACGTTGATGGCAGAAGTTGAGGGAATTCTCAGTGGTCGATCATTGACTCTCAACAATAGCATTCAGTCCCATTGATTCACAATCTTTGACTACTAACCATTTGTTACTTCGATCGCATTTAAATTTGCCGCCAGGAGTCTTCATTAAGAATGATTTGTACTGCCATCGTCGCTGAAAGCTGGTTCATTTGAATTTGTGGGCCAGATGTGCGTGAACTTTGAACACGAGTGGACTAAGTTAAGGGACTCTTAGGTTATTCATTATTTGAAATCTAATCGTCCAATATTTAAAGTAAACCTAAAGGGCTGGGATGTAGCAACCAGAATTTGAATTTCTGTCTATTTTCAAGAAACTGCGGAAATATTTTATATTGTTTTTCTTTCAATTGAACTACTATTGTGATGTTCTGTTTCGATTCAATTAAGCCCGCGCTTTTGCATGAGGTTGTGGAAGAATTACGTAGTGCTGGTAGCACTTTATTTCACGCCAGTACAAGCTTTGTTTTCGTTACATATTTCTCATTAGTAGTTGATTTCAGATAAGTCAGTCGTTTCGTTAGTTTTTGCTAGAGCCGTGTTACTTTTGTTTGAGAGTTTTATTTCCAGACCTGGTTACGCCACGAAGTGTAAGTTCGTTTCTTTTTTATGTAGTTCTGTCGATAGTCTTGTTGTTATATGTGTACTTAGATATTTGTATTAATTATTTATTTTCCTTTGTATTAACTCAGTATCATACATTACAATACCCAAAAACAAAAGAAAGTAAAATTTGACCCAAGGATAAAATTGAGCCACAACATACAGAACTACACATCTACACGTCTTTACATCTACATATTCCTCCATCAGGCGAACAGATAAGCTGTGCGTTCATTTTGTGGCGAACCTGGCGCTGCCAAACCTTTCCCATTTTACTTGGAAATGTATTTTTTCCGATATTTTCGATATTTGCATCTTAAAATTAAATAAAATTTATTATTTATATATATAATATTAACATATTAACACTTGACACATTGTCACTTGACCTTTTATTTCAAACTTGGCCCTGAACCTCCGTGAAAAAAATTACTTTAGCTAACGTATTATTATTATCATGTGATTTGAGGTTGGTATGATGATGACATAAAATTTAAAATTTCTTGTCGATCATTTTAAGTCGTATTTTGTTTTTTCCCAGTTCAAACAGTTTCAAGTACAGTTGCCACCTCATCCCAAACAACTCTCGCAGGTAAATGTTCTTTTATAGGCATTTTCTTTGTTTTATTACATGTAAAACTTTGTAATCATAATAGCATGTTCTTTAGTGTTACAAAATGAGTTTGAGTAAAAGACAAAGAGTGAATTAGGTCACTGAGGGCCTGGAACTTAGCGAAGGACTGTAGACTCACAAACAGTCACAACAATGTTCAAGCTGAATTATTGTTAGATGGAACCACTTCTCGGCAGTTTTTGTGAACCAAGGCTCTTCATTTTTTTCGTAAATGTAAAAGGACACGGTTTTTCTTCAACTTCAGAAAGCACAGAAGTTTACCTGACAGCGACAATACAGGGGAACTGTAGCAGACGTTCAGAAGTTGCTGCGAAATTTCCAGAAATGGTTAGATAATCTACTTGATCTGTGTACCGTAGTGTATAGAATACTGCCATGATATTTATCATTAAAAGGGAATCTTAATCAATCTAATGTTGACCGAAATCTCAATATTTCTGTTAAAACAAAATGACATTTTGAACGATCCTCAATTACGAAACAAGTACTCAAATTTACATTTTTTTCTTTAAATGTGCTTTTAGGCTTGTCAAATTGCCTTTAAGTTTGGCTGCTCATCCGCCAACACCGTGAACACCAGGTAAGGTGCAGTTTGTCTCCATACTGAAACAACAAACGCTAACGCAAATCTGTGTTCTGGGGCAGAGAGGAGCTTTATCTCAGTTTGGCGTATTTTAGTGTTAAAATTGGTGTATCTGCTCTTAAAAAAATCTTAGTTAATGCAAAATAATCTACATTTGAAGTACATTTTATTTAATGTACATCAACAGATTGACACAGAATGACAAGAATTAATTTTATTTACCTTGGTTTATTAGATCAAAAATACTCTTTTGGTTAAATCTCAATGTATTTTAACACTTAAAAGTCACCAAAGTACAAATAGAATGCCGAATAGAGAACCGTGCCGTAAAGAGCACAATGCATAAATTATGACTGATTATGCAATTGAAGCCGTGTGGTTACTCAATTTTTGTCACGCAAGGTGCGCCTTCGTCGAATTGCTCTCGCTGTAAACTCTGTCCTTTCGGTAACGTACTTTGTTTGGCGCTGGATTCTTTCTAATCTTTAGGCTACTCATTTATAATAAGTCAAAACAGACCACAAGACGCCTATATCCCCAAGTGTAACGTTGCGTAACTTAAGTACTCCGGTTCTCCTAATTCATAACCTGTTTAACTATTTCTCAAGTAACGTTATTTAAATTAAGGTAGCGACAATTTTTTTCACAGAGCAAAGACAGCAACAAGGTCCTATAATGAAAATGTTATTTATTGTAACAAATGGCTTGGTATTGTAATCGTAATAAGCTTTCAAGGGAGAGAGATAAACAAATATTAGGAATAGGAAATGTAGTTATATTCTCCAAAGGTGACAAATGTTTGAATAGGTGAAGATGTAAAAGCAGATGAAGAAACTACTTGCAAACCTAAATGAACTCTTCCCACGATTTCTTTTTGTTTAATACCGACTGTATAATCAGTCATAACTTATGCGTCTTACTCTTTTCGGCACGGTGTTCGATTCGGCATTTTACATCCTTCCCCCTTACCTAGGTGTGGTAGTGTTGTTCTCGACTTCATGATGAGGTTCAATCGAAGTGTAGTCGTCAGCAATGTTTTGACTGTCCTGTTGGATGCTGCAAGGCGAGAGAAATTTGGAGGTTTCAAAGTCGATCCAGAATCAATTAAACAAGTTTTTATAACCACAGACGGCTCGGAAAGCACAACAAAAAGTATGTTTTACAAGAAATATCATTGTTAAGTGTTTACACGTATTCGTCCGAAGATGGACATTTTTAATTGTATTCCGTATCTGTTTAATTAAACAAGTCATTTCTGTGAGTCATATATTTCCAAGTTTTATTTTCGTTGCTGTTGTTGTTTTTATTAAATTAAACAAAATCTTACTTTTAAAAATTATTATAGAGAGAGTAGCACCTTGCTTTTCCTTAGTACCTAGCCAGTTCGAGTGAACGGTTTTCGTTCTACAGCATAAGCTACGTAGTGAGAGCAGTGTATTGACCACGATCACTGTAAATGTTGTTTGAATGTTATCTGATCAAGCTTTGTAAACTGAATCATTTTAGGTCCTGAGGAATGTAACTGCCCATCTAACAACGTCTCGTTAGCCATAAATGGGGTTCTTGCCTTCACAATCGTTCTTCTAATTATTTACATAATCTGGCTACATAAGAAAGGTAGGTAAAAAATTCATAATCTATGATAGAGGGTTTGGCTGCAAGATTCTTTATTAAGCAAAAGCAAATCTTGACCCACATCCACATCATTTGTCTTCTTTTTCCTTTCGTTCTTTTTCAGGCGCTGTTGGGAAACAGAGGTAAGAATTTGGCACTTGGATTGTGTCCTTGTAATGTACCAGATATGGTATCATCGTATAACAAACTTCCACTTAAACTGATTCTTTGCTCAAAATAAATATTTTTATGCTTTCTCAATTGTAGGACTTATGAAGATGAAAGAGGTGTTTCCTACGTAAGTTACAGCTAAGACATCGAGGTCATGTTAGTGTGGACAGTAATTATGTAATCTCACTTTACCTCTACTCTCTAGAAGGAAATAAACGCTTGCAACAAATAGGAAGGAAAAAAGGTGTAGTTCTACCAAAAAGGCATAATGCATTAATGACAGGTATAATAAAATATGGGAAGAAGTTTGACTCGATAGGATCTTTTTCCTGGGATCATGTCCTTTACCAAGCTGCTCCATCGATTTTCCTTCGGTTGTCTCAGGTTCAACTGCGTGGTTTCACTTCATAGATCGCAAACTGGTCTGCACCCGGTTGATATTTGTTTTGTAAATGATTTTTTTTTCACGCCGTTTTGGCCGTCTCTTTATCTTGATGCCTTATTTTCCAAGCGTTAGTCCAGGAGCTTAGTACAGCAAGAGTTTTTTTTTCGTGTGTGCATTTGTCAAAAAATCGCACAACCAATCGACGATCTTCATGTTGCGGTTTGTAGCTTCAACGAATATGCTATGAACCTCGATCACTGCATTGGACATGATAGTTTCAATGGCAGAGAACAAAGTGTTAGTAATAATAAATATTAGTAATATTTAAGGACAAGAGATTATAAACTATTAATAATCTCTTGTTCTGAAATAATATAAACGCTTGTCTGATGAAAACGGGTAAACTGATTTTTATGAAAATGTAGGAAATTTTATTGGGATTAATAACAGATTTGTATATGAATACCTTAACGGTATGTTGGTTTAATAGAATGAAACAGGATTAGAAGATAGCGAACCAAGTCTACCCGATTCAGCAAAACTCACTCAGCCTCCTGCGGAATATATGGATCTCATAGAAGTCAACAAACATGATAGAAAAGCAGAAAGTACCGCTTCAGGTGCTGATTACGTGCCTCTTCATCCGTTAACACGCTGCTGGGAAGTTCCAAGACACCACGTGACCATAGAAAAAATTATTGGTAAAGGTGCTTTTGGTCAGGTTGCCAAGGGAACAGCAGTAGGACTTCAAGGGAGTCCTGAAGCGACCACAGTGGCTATTAAGATGCTTAAAAGTGAGTTCTTGAACTGTAAATTGAATGACAGTCTTGGCCTACAGTCATATACTGTTACCGGGTTATGTAACTTTTGGCTATTTGTCATTCGATAACTTATGTCGCTATTCGACATTTTGCATATTATTTCCGTTAACCAAATTTTACTCCTTGTTTTTAACGCTCCAGCAAACGCTACTGAATCGGACAAGAGAGATTTGATGAAAGAACTTGACACAATGAAGCAGCTGAAACCACATCCTTATGTCATTAAACTTCTGGGATGCGTTACAGAATCTGGTAAGCTTTGATTATGAGGTCCAATTTTGCTGTACACATTTTGCATCTGATTTACTCTGAAACGCTTTCTCATCATTGATAATTTGCTTCAATGGAAGATTCACTGCTTCACAATCGCGCACAAAAAACAACCATTGCATATGGTAATTTTATCCTTTTTTAGCTAACAGCGACGCTCTTAGATTTGCTGATAGACGAAGACCAAATATTTGCCATTGTACAAGCCATTCTGTTGTATGAGCAGAATCGTTTTTTCTAAGGGAATATTTGGCCTGTATCTTCTTATGAGACCGTTACAAAGTTTTTCAGCTTTTCTTCGTAAAACTACATCTTGTTTTCGTGCGATTTCTTCAAAAGTATTGAACCTGACTGTGCTATTTATTTATTTTAATTATTGCTAATTTTTTTAGAGGGAGAAATATATAAATGAAACTGTTTAATTTCTTCAGAACAGCTGCTGGTTTTGATTGAATATGTGCCTTTTGGGGATCTGCTGGGTTACCTGAGAAAGAGCCGTGGATTAAAAGACACTTACTTCAAAGACCCGGATATCAAACCACTAACAAATCTGACGTCACAGCAGCTGATGAAGTTTGCGTGGCAAATTGCTGATGGAATGAGTTATTTGTCCTCAAAATCTGTAAGTTAATTACAAAGGCACCAAAGAAGAACAATTTTAAAACCTTCTTGTAAGGTGTATCGTCATGTGAGGCTATGTCTTGCATAGAATAATATGTCTTCACAAGATCACGCCCGGGATATGCAAACGTATTCTTACGGTCTCGTTGAGGCTGTTTCCGGGAACCCTACCAGTTTTGACGTCATCACCAAAGTTATATTTCAGTGTGCGAATGGCGATATTTGTGCATCGCTGCAAGTGCACCTCGTCGAAATTAAATATGTGGGTTTTTCTCGTGTAGGCAAAGGCAGAGATGTGAATGAATAGGATCTTTTATTCAGCCTAAACTGAGTGTACAACGAATATCCATTTTAGTGACAAGAAAGAAAAGGAATTAAAACTTGAAATTCAAAAATTCGTCTTTGGTTGCTAAACTGCTACATTACAGAATCCTATTTCGAATAAAATCTTAAGATAAGCTTTCTATGAAATAATTAGGTATTGCAGAAATGAAGTAGTTTGCTTCCCTTTGGAAGGTGGAGCAGTAACTATAATAATTTTAATTTTCTGCCATCTGGAAGAAAGAGAAATACGCACACCATATTATGTCGCTGGATATTTCTATTTTCCTATCTGAATCATTTCATTTCAGTTCTTTTTCTTCTGAAATCGCTAATTTTTGCTCTCGTATCAATGCTTTCTTAGATCATTCACCGAGACCTTGCGGCTCGTAATGTGTTGGTTGGACAAAAGGAAACTTGTAAAGTGACAGACTTCGGAATGGCCAGAGATGTGCAGCAGGAAAATATTTATGAACGAAAGACTAAGGTAATCAAGAAAGAGGGGAGGTGGGGGCGGTACTACATATCGTTCAGTTCAATTATCTTTCACAATCATTGTTGTGATAAAGCTGATATACTCCTGATTTCGATGACAAAATCCTTGGATGGGACCATAATGAAAACAGCCATTTGTATACGAGTATAATTTTAAATATCACTGTCTTTGACCGGTCGCTTTCTATAATTTTTTAGCTCTTTCAAAAAGTGATATTTGAAATCTTTAGGGCCGTCTTCCAGTGAAGTGGACAGCTTATGAGGCCTTGATGTATGGTAAATATACCACCAAAAGTGATGTGTAAGTATACCCGATTATTACCCGTAGCAATTTTCCAACAAGTTTTACCAATAGAATAAGAGGAAGGGTAAGTTTTGGGCTCGGTAAAGAAATAGAGAAAGATGTTTTTCATCCTCTCACGAGCGTTGGACAATGAAAATATTCTTCACTCCCCATGAGGAATCGAACCTCAGACCATCGGATTCCGCGCTCCGATGCTCATACCACTGAGCCACAGAGACTCTACGACTCTACTCTCTTGCATACTGCAAGGATCAGCAATGTCGATAGAGTCATGTTTGTAAATAAAAATAAGAGAGAGAATCGGAGCGCGGAATCCGAAGGTCTGAGGTTCAATTCCTCGTGGGGACTCAAAATTTTTCCTTCGTCCCACAATCGTGACAAGACGAAAAACATCTTTCTCTAAGTTTTATCAGTTTTAATCAGGACATGAATTCTATGCTTTGTCAAAGAATACATATATTTTAGTTGTCGTATAAAATGTTTATGTCTTCAGTCACCCAATATATATTTGTTTGATTTGCCTTTCTGCAGATGGAGTTATGGAGTTTTGCTGTACGAGATTTTTACCATAGGTAACATCGATGGAAATTTATAAGGCCCTGTATATGTTTTTTGCTATATACCATGTTCAATTAAGCAATGTAAGGTGTTCACTTAGACAAACGTAATGAGCTTCAAACCACATCAAATGACATGGGTGGTGTTTCAGTGAAGGTCGTTTTTTCGTCACATTTATATTTCGATGGTATTATGGCTCTTCCAGGTGGTTCACCTTACCCACGAATGGATGGAAGAAAAATTGCAAACTTACTTCAGGAAGGATACAGGATGCCTAAACCACAACACGTTGATGAGGAATTGTAAGTGTTTTTTCAATTCGTTCTCGCTCATCCTACAAGGAAACGTTCTTTAAATCTCTAATAGATAATTTGAACAATACCAGGTATCAGATTATGATGAAATGCTGGAAGAATGACCCAGATGCAAGACCAACTTTTACTGAATTGAAAAATCAGCTTAAGGACATGGAAACCCTACACAAGGTGAGAATTTTCTTCAACATGAAAGTTTCTTTTCACGTTAGACCGACTAACTTAGGCTTAGCTAATTAGGGTTTTAAACTTAATAGCGTTTAGCTTAGATAGCGTACTTTTTACGAAGTTGGGATTGCATCTTCTTGTTATGTCACTGAAGCTAGCACTCCACTAAAAACAAGGAGGAAGCGAACTAGAATGTCCTTGCGACAATTGACTCATTATGGTTATTTAAAATATGGTAGGATTATTGCAAAATTGTATTGAGACGCACAAAGAGCAGCAAACGACACCATAAAATACTTTCTTGAATTTGTTTTGGTGTGAAAAGCTGACCACTTGGGAGGATAAACGCTTATAACGTAAGAGGAACACTTTTTTAATGATGCCAATTATTATATTATTCTTTTCTGCAGAAGTTGATCAACATGACAATGTACGACAAGCAGTTGTATGCAAACGTCGAGGATTTAATGGTGTAGTTAGATAGATTTCCGCGGTATATGACCGGCTAACAGTTTGAACACTTTGCCACAACAAGTTTCAGGGCTGAATCATCTTTTCCTCACACGCTTACTTGGTAGAAAAAGCCATTTTGTGTTAAGCAATTAGGCCGGAACGTTATAACTCAATTGATTTTATATTCTTAAACGCTGTAACGCTTTTATCAGTTTACCGATAAAGTATACTCTCATTTTCTCTTTTAGATGTTTAGCACTTACACGCATGCTCGACACAAGCGTTGGAGTTCAGTTTATTTTCTGACTCAATTATGAAAGGCAGGATAGTGCGTAAAATATCCAATTAACTAGATTGATGAGATCTCGTTCTGTGTGCCGTAGTTGTCTGCAGTTTTAGTAAATTGTTAAAAAATTGTTTTGCCGCAAAACCCGCTTGGTTTTAGGAAAGCTATCCGGCGCATAAACTGCTTTCCCTAAGACCGCATCTACCTGCGATACTAACTCGAAATACTTTTACACTGAAAGTATTATTAATTAAAAATTAGCCTTATCCTAATAAAAATTATAATTGGCACATTACTTGTGCAATCGTCTTAGCTTTGAGAGATGAATTTGCTGAAAATTGTATATAAAATTTTGAAGATTTTTGCCCAGAGGGAAATGACTATTTCCTAACTTTTCTACGGGAAACGAAATGTAGAGAAATTGTGAAATACATGGTATGGTAAGACCACAAGAAGCTAAATTTTAAGATCTGATTTGTGCAGGTAAATAACTTTATCTCCTTGGATTTGTCGCCACAATCAGGAGCATGTCGCGAAAGTGTGATAATATTTTAACACCTACCATTAAAATGCACAGGTTTTACCCCTGGAGATGTTTATTAAATCACTAGTGCTCTCTCGAGTAGCCTGGAGAGGATAAAAAAATAAAATAATAAGAACGGGTGCTGACCATACAATTTTGGAACAGTCAACAAAAGTTAGTGCTCTGGGAATTATTGGTAGTTATCGTCACGTAAACTGCGCTTGTCACGAAAGAGGAAATAAATGGATTTGTAACGGGACATACAGTGTACATTGCTATTACTGGCGTCCAGAGTATTGTCTTTGAAAAAACCACTTAACTTTTCACATACAATTCCTGCAAATGCAAAGTGTAATTATAGTAAATGATGCGATGATAGCAGCTGAGTGAAAAAAACGGGGGAGGGGTGGGTTGGGTCGCTTACTGTTTTGTTGGTACCATCGCGCAGTTCATTTATTTCGTTCTGTTTTACTAAATGAACGCCTAGAACCGGTTAATGAATCGAAGTCCCCGCATTTTTCTTAGTTCAGTGGTCTTGCCTAAGAAATGGACGTAAGCCGTAATCAAAGAACCTTTGTCTTTCGTACAATTACTGTATATACTTATTATAATATGTGCACTATATTTAACAGTTGTTCCATGAGCCCGCGCCTGATATGAACTGGCTATACCAATCTCGTATCCACCAAGTCAGAAACAGGAACCTATGGAATAATTTACCGCACGACTTGACCAATGAGCTTGTACAGATGAAATGTTACCTCTAGATTCCTATCGGTTCATTCTGTCAATTGGATTTAAAAAATTGACCCCATCAGAAAACCTGAGTAGCCAAAGAAAGTAAAGGGGAGACGTTGAATTCCACGTGATTAAAAAAAATATGTGGATCAAGAATTTGATCGAACCCAAACCCAAACCCAAACCAGAACTCATCGACGTACCTCCGGTAATAGCGCGGAAGTTGACCGTGTTGTTCGAGGTTTTCCTCAATCGAGCACATGAAGACGTTAGCCAGCAACGGTCCAAGGGGAGAACCCATAGCGACTCCATCTGTCTGCTCATATAAAGCACCGTCAAATGCCTGATAGGGTGACCGCTGGCCAGTTTCTAGACACCCTTAACTCTACCCATCCCTCCCTCCGGTTTACCATGGAAGTCGAACGGGAAGGATCCCTTCCCTTTCTAGGAACTGAACTGCTTAACCGTGCACCAAAGATTGAGAGCAAGGTCTACATCAAAAGAACCAACACGGGTCTCCTTCTGCATTTCCAGAGTCATGTTGACATTAAGCACAAGCGCAGCCTAGTTAACACCATGGTGGATCGCGCTTATCGATTATCTTCTAACTGGTCTTTCTTCTCCGAGGAATGTGACCGCCTTAGAAGGGTTTTTCATAACTTGAAATACCCAAAGCCACTGGTTGAAACTACAATCAAGCGGTTCGTTGAGAGAAGGATTTCATCTGCAGAGCCCTGTCCATCACCAGACGTACCATCGGAGATTGTGAGATTAGTGTTACCCTTCAAGGACCAGTCGTCAGCTAATCATGTTAAACAACAACTGAACAGTCTAAGCTCGAAGTTAAGCGTGACTGTCCAACCAGTGTTCGTTAGCCCTAAGCTCGATCAACAGCTTAAGCAACGCGAAATTAAGCCCCCTATTGTTAACCAACAATGTATCGTTTATGAATTTAAATGTAACCTGTGTGATGCAGGGTATGTGGGCTATACTCGTGGTCACTTACACGATCGCGTAGAAGGGCACAAAAGGAAATCATCTTCTATCTACAAACACTACCACCTCCAGCACAATAGTGAAATACCTGAACGCTTGATCGAGCAATTCAACGTCATCGCGAAATGTAACGGCAAATTTGATTGCCTTGTTAATGAAATGTTGTATATTCGCATGCGTAAGCCAACACTGAACGTGCAAACGGATTCCATCCGCGCAAAGGTGTTTGTTTAAGCCGTTCATTCTAATTTATGCTATTCTTGTACCTTTCCTTATTTGCATGTTTTTAAACTAGTCTCTTGATAATGGAGTCACGATGACCCCGAAACGTCGAGTAATAAATCTTTCCTGGTTTTTTCTATGCCTTTGCTTTAGCAAATCCCTGCTGATCAAGTGCTAGATTGTTTTTTCCCGGAAAATGAAAAGCCACGCAACTCTACTCTCGATTTTTATATTTTTGAGTTTTTAATAAGTTTGTATACACCCATTGTTTATTAAAGCAATAAAGGATATATATGAAGTTAACACTTTTGAAAAATTGCTGAACTTCTTATTAAGTGAAGTATCCTGTCAACAGAGAAAAATGTTTTTCGTCTTTTCACGACCGTGGGACAAAGAGGAAAATCTGAGTCCCCACACGGAATCGAATTTCAGACCTACGGAAGCCGCGCTCCGATGCTCTACCTCTGAGCCACAGAGACTCTACGGTGAGCGAAGTCTATTGCGAAGTTCATATAACACGCGTCCTGCACACGGCTGGGATCAGCGATGTCGATAACGTCATGTTTGTAAATAAATTAAGAGAGATGGTAAAGTTTTGAGCTCGGTAAAGAAATAGAGAAAGATTTTCTCTTCGTCCCACGTTTGTGACAAGACGAAAACATCTTTCTCCATTTCTTTACCGAGCTTAAAACTTACCATCTCTCTTATTCTAAGGGCGCGCGTAGATAGTGTAGCGAACGAGTGAGATGAGAAATTCCATATCTGAAAGCAACCATGTATTATTCTGTTTATCGTTTAAACACAACAGTCCTTTACTGACAAGAAAAGCCGACATTAATAATAAATGAAAATAAAAGGATTAGCAATCTCCGAATAAAAATTGTAAAATGAACGACTAAAAACGATGAAAAATGCTGCGGTTAAACCGTGTATGACTAATACAACTGAACAACAAGAGAATTCTACATACAAGTAAGCAAGGTTAGAGCGAATCTTAGAAAATCAAATGGAATGGAAAAGTACTTATTGGTGAACTAATTGTTCTAACTTAGATGGCAAAATATGAAATAGAAACTATAACTGGAGCGACACAAACGAACGAAACGAGAACAAAACTAAGTAAAATATAGCCCAACAACAAGAGTAGTAAAAGGAACAGAGGTTGTCACGCAATAAACTGATTGGAATTATGACAAACTGCGCGAATATTGTGCAAACAGAAACGAATGAAGCGAGTACGTTTTTGAACAAAGGCGCGTGTCCAATTACAATAACAAAAGATGAAAACAAAATGAGAAATGCCAGTAAACAAAAGAGCGAATGTCCCTGATTCCTAACCAAGGAAAAGCAAATGCAAAAGCGGGCTGAAGACAAACTACAATGAAACTATTTAAAACAATGAATTAAAATAATAACTAAGCGAATTTGCGGGGTTTACGCGCTAGAGAACAAGATAAGCGACTAAAAGCGATTCGGCAATTAACAAGGTCAAGCACATGTACTGAATGTAGCAAACAGTATAAACAATCCTCCCCTACCAGGAGCAAGTTCTCTAGCTCTTTAGCCTTCTCTCAAGCGAACAGTTCAGTAAGGCAGCACAAACTCAAAAGCATCGTTTCAAAAAAATTTATTACAGGACTCTATCAAGATTCACCTAAACAATAAGTAACTTTTTTTCTCTTTAAGCTGCAGACGAGTTGCCGTTAAAGTTGCTTCCAAACAACATCGCGTGATTGCTTTCATATCACCTCTCGCTACAGGTCACGCATCTTAAGACTGAAACAAGACACGCACGGCAGATTTTCCGCACCTCACATCGCAGTTAAAGACTTTCCGTTTTCGCCTGGTGATCTCTTTATTTTGCACCTTTCCTCTGACAAAGAAAGATAATGTTTTCCCTTCTATAGCAGTAACATAATCCTTCGTGGTTTTTTTTTTGTATATTTGGGCGTATCAGCGTCAGATAGCGTTTTTCTGCCAAAACTACGAATGATGCGTTCGTCTTCTTATATTTTCAAAGTTTTTAGTGGCAGGAATCCGCCTCTTCCACACACTACCCCTTTGAAACTCTAATCTTCCACGCTCGTAGTTGCGACTTAATCCCAATCAAAACTTTCCTCCTTCTCATGACTAATTGTTGGAATCTGATCAGTAGAGCTAAACTGTAAACCAAGCCTTTGAGTCTGTTCCTTTGACGTCTCCATCGTCGACCCGTCAAAAGACTGGGCCAGAGGGACTGATATAGATGGACCTGATCAAAATATTGTACGCAATTAACACATAAAGAGAGAGTCGGATAATCTTGCGAGGATTAAACAAAGAAACTCTGCGCCTAATTTTCAATTACGAGATGGTTGTATTCAAATGTATTCAGCTGAAGCTACGAAGGAAAAGCATAAAATTTACCAGATAAATACTTTATAAAGCTATACTGAAGAATTATTGACCGTATTCCCATGACTTTCAATTTATCTGTGTCAAAATCAATAGTAATAAATCTGAATATAATCTTGAGTCAAACGCTCAGAAAGACTCGCTTCATGTTGTTCATGTTGCCTATGGGGGGGGGGGGGGTGGTTACGCCATGATAAAGATTATGATTCCCCCTCATTGACAGTGAATTGGTGGTCAATCTTCTATAGTACTCTCGTACACTCTGTTAGAGACGACTGAGCACCCTACCTTCCTTAAAACCATGTGATCCTCCCTCCATCAAAGAAAAAAAGGAAGAGGAATCTCCCATCCCCCGGTGGTAAATAAAATGTTTGGTCTCTAAAACTCTTTTCATGACTGTGGGAGCAAGATGGGTTGACATTCACTCTGACACCTAAGTTTGTTATCCATTCGCCGAATTTATTTAAAAAGTTATTTCCTACATTCCCTAATTTAATTTATAATAAAATTCGGATATAACGAGCGCTGTCATTGGTTGAAAGAGCGTGCTCTATGAGAGTATAGAGCATAGAGTTGAGCTAAAGCTGTCACACCATCTGCCAATTGTACTATGTTCGACCTTTTCCGGGACTTCTTTTTAGCTTTTTTCCGATAATTGAAAGTGAAATTTCGGAACTGAGGCGAGCCGGCAAGTAGCGACAGAAGAATCAAACAAAAGTTTGTAAACATACCAGACGCCGTAATTTACGTTATTAAAACGTGAGCAGATACGAAAATCCTCAAAGGAAAAACAAAATAGACATTCCGAGTTTTAAAATTTTCACGCTCAGTTAGATTTTCAAGAAGTGAAGACAACTCAAGAAGTGGGAACACTTCTTTCGTGCTCTAGCCGCTTCCTGCGTGCTTTATAACAGAACAGAGCACAGTCAAGGTTTCTCTATTTGTTAAACGTTATTCTCTTCATTAACCTGTAGAACTGGTTTTTTTGGTCTTTCACCACAGGTATTTTAGCATTATCTCGACCAAATCCTTAGCATCCAAGCAAACTTCTTCCATCCTGTTTCCTTAATATCGCATGTCAATGGAATCGCTTCGGTAACAAAACTGTAATAATAATGGCGTGGTACACTTCCGTTATTGGAATGGAGCAGATATTTCAACAGAAATCTCATCTTTGAAAACAAAGTTTCGAAGAAGTTACACAGCTTACTGCAAACGGCTTGATTGTAATTCCATTATAGGGTGCGTGGATTAAAACGACTTTCAAAAGAAGGAAAAGCCATCAGGGTCCTTAAATCAGTTTAGCGCAATACATATGACATTGGTATATGAGAAATACTACCTTTTGCTCTCAGAATTGTTTCCTCCTTTTATTTCTCTTCCCAGGAGGATATGTTGGTGTCAAACATCAGAAGCCACTTACTTCCGGGAAAGACTGGAAATGGGCTTTGACAACAAAAACAAATGAGATGGGAGGGGGAGGGGGGGTCAGAAGGGAGGGGAGGGGAAAACTACTTTTCTGTTTCTACCGCCGAGCTCTTATTAAACTTACTGATGGAGTTTCAAGTTTTCCTCCCCTTACAGCCTGTGTGGTCAGGCAATTAACGGAGGGATCATGGCTCTTGTAGGATAAGGAATGGATGAGAGGTGAGAGGGGAGGGGAGGGGAGGGGTTGTACGGGGAGTGAGGGAGCATAGCAGCGTTGCCTTAGCAGCAGTCAATTTCCTGTCCTTCCCAATCCCACTATTATGGCTTTGCTGAGGAAACATTAAGATTTTGCGATGTTTCGTTTCCTTTACATGTTTTTGCTGTTAGAAATTAAAAACCCAACGAAAACAAAAACACTTACTGAGTTGTGCTCCAAATCGTTAACTGTGAATACTACCCGTTGTTTAGATCACTCGACTAGCTAACAGTCGTCCACCTGGTCCTCATTGTTCGATAACGATAATCACTGCATAAATCTCCATCCGATGGATGGTGCAGTATTCTTTGTTAACACATCCGCTGGATAGCGATGTATTCATTGGATAGCGTTATCCGCCCTTTGAACAACTGGGTCCTGTTATATTTTAGAATCTATTAATTTTTTTAAAGTATTTTTAAATGACTTCGAGGATTTCGGTTTACGTTTCAAATCCGTTGTCTTTATTTCTGATGAAAGTGAAAAGACTTTATCAGCTCTATCTTTCAGAGAGTTCCTTATAAAATTTGTTCAAACGATTTGGCTACAATCTGTTGACCAAGCTCTAACTGCCAGTCTCTTTAGCAAAGAATCTATAATTGGTACAAATCCAGATCTTCCTGCATGGGAAACCGACAATCATCCCTTCATTTCTGGGGCTATGCGTCCTCGCCTGCCGAATGGCACATCTACTAACTCGTAATTAGGCCCCAGACCTGTGTGGAAACAAGCATCCGCTGGCAATACATTACCCTTTAAGAGTTATCCACAGCACACTTTGTTTACCTCGCCCCTGTTGTGTCCCCACCCATCCCCTTTCCCCGCACACCTCCCCTTTAGGAACCTCCCAGTGGTCAAATTTCATTTAATGGCTGTGCAGATCGAAATAGAAATTAAAAACAATGCCTATAAACTTTTTTTTGCTTTGGTTTATATTGAAAGAGAGGCGCTCGAGGCTTATAAAGAATGGAAAAAATATTGCTGCTCGTGGATGATACATGCTTATGATATTCCTTTCATAACAAAACTCTAAAAACAATGGCGTTTTACACTTCTTTTCGTCTAATGTAAATACCTCAGAAGCATAAGCATCACCTTAAACGAAAAAAACATCACAAAGGTAGCTATTATAACTTGAATGTAATCTAATCAAAGAGCAACTAAAGACAATTAAAAAAGCTCCTTCCTGCATCTGCAAAAGGGAAAATTTAAAAAACGTTACTTAAAAGGAAAAGTACAAAAGGAAAAGTACAGTCACTTCAATCATTCCCCCAGAAGTCAGTTCAACTCACTCACAGTCTTGTTCACATTTGT
Organism: Pocillopora damicornis; assembly: GCF_964200805.1. Lineage (NCBI taxonomy): Eukaryota > Metazoa > Cnidaria > Anthozoa > Scleractinia > Pocilloporidae > Pocillopora > Pocillopora damicornis. The sequence continues at coordinate 7,911,241 of NC_142675.1, forward strand.
TACCATTGTTAGACAAATCTTAATTGGTCAGAGTCTTTCTGACTTTGATTGCCTCGGCTTAAAAGGATAAGATATGATGAGGAGAGACTTATCACCGCCGCAGTGCAATCGAGTCAATCAATATTTCCTTCCATAGCAAAGTTCGAAATAAAAGATTTAATGGAATCATAATGTCATAATTCCACCTTCAAACAACTTATTATCCACACGCAAAATGGTATTTCTGACGAATGAGTCTGCGAATAGGGCAGAAATAAATATTTCGTCGGCACGAGATACGACAAGGCCTGGGCCTTAGGCCCGAGCATCATGGGTAATGATGCAGTGGTATATAAGGGAAAGTATAGCACGTGGTGTCCATCTAGGCCTCAGAACCAACCGTTCACCTCTGGCTGATGACAAATTTATTTTAGTTTGAAAACATATTTTCTTTAGCTGTGAAGCCTCGTAGGATGGGCTGCCAACTGCTCTGAGTTTGGGCCATGGTTCCTACCCAGATTTCCTGTCATGTTTTTTCCCCAAAGGGGTTTTTTCTGGCAGGTTTTTTCTGGCCTCTGTATAACCGTAGTTATGTCCTTGTAAGCGGTTGCCCATCTCTGTTAATCCAGACTTGGTGAAGTTTGCATGTTAGTAATGTATACCTTTTTTTTTTAATGTGTAAGGAATTGACTGTATATCAGGATTGTATATGATATATCAGTTGCGAATATATGTATGTATGCATTCCCCGGACTATATATGCCTCGGGTTGGTTCTCGGCAGGCTTCCCTAAATAAACTTATTTGGTGTACACTACTGTGTTATTTGTTGTGTAGTGGAGACAAAATTTGCAACTTGTCACTTGAACGAATTTTCCCATGGTTAATATGTAATCTGGATTGCTTCATGTCCTTCAGGAAAAAGAAGAGTCAAAGGTCTCTTTGATTTTTCCCTGAGGTGACCGGCTCACCAGGAGGAAACAGGAGATCGTTCGGTCCAATAACGTTGGTCTGTAGAGATTATCAAGCTAATAACTGAGCAGATGGTGCCCTTGGGTAGTGTATACCTGAGGGTTATTTTTAATCCCTTCTATACCCTCTTGGGTAGTGTATACCTGAGGGTTATTTTTAATCTCTTCTATACCCTCTTGGGTAGTGTATACCTAAGGGTTATTATTAATCACTTCTATACCCTCTTGGCTAGTGTATACCTGAGGGGTTTTTTTAATCTCTTGCATACCCTCTTGGGTAGTGTATACCTGAGGGTTATTCTTAATCTCTCCTATACCCTCTTGGGTAGTGTATACCTGAGGGTTATTTTTAATCTCTTGCATACCCCGTTGGGAAGTATATACCTGAGGGTTATTCTTAATCTCTCCTATACCCTCTTGGGTAGTGTATACCTGAGGGTTATTTTTAATCTCTCCTATACCCTCTTGGGTAGTGTATACCTGAGGGTTATTTTTAATCTCTTGCATACGCCGTTGGGAAGTATATACCTGAGGGTTATTCTTAATCTCTCCTATACCCTCTTGGGTAGTGTATACCTGAGGGATATTCTTAATCTCTCCTATACCCTCTTGGGTTGTGTATACCTGAGGGTTATTTTTAATCTCTTCTATACCCTCTTGGGTAGTGTATACCTGAGGGATATTCTTTATCTCTCCTATACCCTCTTGGGTTGTGTATACCTGAGGGTTATTTTTAATCTCTTGCATACCCTCTTGGGTAGTGTATTGCTGAGGGTTATTTTTAATCTCTTCTATACCCTCTTGGGTAGTGTATACCTAAGGGTTATTATTAATCACTTCTATACCCTCTTGGCTAGTGTATACCTGAGGGTTTTTTTTAATCTCTTGCATACCCTCTTGGGTAGTGTATACCTGAGGGATATTCTTAATCTCTCCTATACCCTCTTGGGTAGTGTATACCTGAGGGTTATTTTTAATCTCTTGCATACCCCGTTGGGTAGTGTATACCTGAGGGATATTCTTAATCTCTCCTATACCCTCTTGGGTAGTGTATACCTGAGGGATATTCTTTATCTCTCCTATACCCTCTTGGGTTGTGTATACCTGAGGGTTATTTTTAATCTCTTGCATACCCTCTTGGGTAGTGTATACCTGAGGGTTATTTGTAATCTCTCCTATACCCTCTTGGGTAGTGTATACCTGAGGGTTATTTTTAATCTCTCCTATACCCTCTTGGGTAGTGTATACCTGAGGGTTATTTTTAATCTCTTGCATACCCCGTTGGGTAGTGTATACCTGAGGGTTATTTTTAATCTCTCCTATACCCTCTTGGGTAGTGTATACCTGAGGGTTATTTTTAATCTCTCCTATACCCTCTTGGGTAGTGTATACCTGAGGGTTATTTTTAACCTTTTCTTATCCCTCCTAACTCGGCAGTCGCGTAAGACGATATTCATACGTGTGAATTTGTTCCCAATGACCTAAAATGCAATAACGATGTTTTAGACCAGCTTCTCCTCTGTTATAGTCGATTTTGACAAGGCTGTTGTCTTCGGAAAAGCTATACCGTTCCAAACTGAAATCTTCGCACATAGAAGGTCATTATAAGAATAATTGCATTGCGCCGAAGCTTGAAGACCGAACGAGGAGACCATCAGTTGGAAGCGATGTGTATTCTCTGGATTATCTAATCAACACAGTTTCTGGACTTTAAAAGTTAAAAACCATGACCTGTATGAAGAAGGTTTTGTCGGAGTTAATCTTACCTAGGCCTAGGTCTTCGATCATGGAGGTGAAATCAGCTTTACCGGTGCCGCTTTTTATGCTATTTTTGAGTTTCTTCGTTTTACGTGTTTTAAATTATTCCTGTTATATGTTTCTGTAATATTTGGTCAGGAATATTCGTGGACCTTGTGTTAACGATTTACTGTTGTCTTCTTTAAGACATGTATTGTCTCTACAGAGAAAATAAGTGAAGTGTACCGCCCTTTAAGTTTTTTCGAATTAGACCCGTTAAGTTTGTATGAGACATTTCTCTGGACTCTTGTTTCTGGAAAATGAGTGAACAAAGTAGAGTTGCATCTTGAAAATGATTAGAATTGTAATCATCGGAAGTTGCGGTTTTTTCCATTTCATGCGAGGGGAGCATAATTACATTTTTTGAAGCGATTATCGGATGTCCTGGAATGTTTAGAGAACACCTCATGCCACCAAGAGGCGTCGAACCTTGGCTTGAATTACTTATGCAAATTAGCTGGCTGCACATTCAATGTGCAGCCAGCTAATTTGCATAAAAATTTTTTTCCGACGCAAAGCTCGTCATGAAGGAAAATAAATCTCAAGGCTCAAAGCCAATATAACGTTCGAACACGTGAAAGCCTTCCTGAAAAAAGCTAAATTTTTGGAAATTGATTGTGATGAAATCCCTGTTCCGTTTGCTGTACTGCAGGGATACTGAGTAGTTCAAAATCTCCACTTGGTGATGATTTTCGTGCGAGTCTTACAAATTGCTATTGTGGCGACTGGGTTTTACATGTAGTACTGCCGCTGAAAAGTTGTGATTTCTGCCCTCTCAGTGTTTACGAGCGTTCAATCGAGGTTTTCTCCTTTTTGGTTGTTTTCACCTAGAATGCGCGGAAATCTGCTGATATTTCGAAAACTGTCCATTTCTCGTCTTCTATGGGGCGACCGATGGAAACTTCATGGAGAAATACGGATTCACGCCATCGTGACAAACTTTCATTCCCAAAGATGTTTGATTCTTACAGAGACTTGTTCTTAATTCGGCTGTTTCGTTCTGGTTAGCAGCTAAACCTCGTCGCAAGCGCCCTCCAAAGGTTTTCAACACAGCACCACCACCAGGTCCAGGATCTGCAAATGAGGATGTTCCAGTGATAATTGTACATGATGTTGGTATACAGGCAACTGATGATGACGCCCAGTTATTCTATTCTGTAGAGGAAGAGGTAGAGGAAATCTCCAAAGCCTTGGAGCTGCCAGATTTGGATGCCGAAGATTCTGATTGCAGCTCTGAGTTTGAGTTTTCAAAAACTCTACAAAAAGTGTCAGTTTCACACTTTATCACTTTATTGATAAAATCGATGCTGAACATTTGGAACTATACCTGTTGGATGACCTAAATTGAGATTTATTACCGGACAATGTCAATACTAACTCTTCCCACCTCTTGAATATTATGGATATTTATGATCTGATTCAGCTGATCACTGAACCTACTCGAGTAACGCAACATTCGCGTACCCTCATCGATTTATGCTTAACCAATTCTCCAGATAAAATATCTAATTCAGGTGTTGTTGACATTGGCATCAGCGATCACTGTGCCATTTTCCTGACACGTAAACTTTCACATTTTCGCTCTTTTGTTCATAAAACAGCTGAAGTGCGACAGCTTAAGAATTTTAACGAAGATGAATTTTTACGTGATCTTCGTATGAATCAATGGAACCGTGTTTCCATACTCAATAACCCAAATGAAATGTGAAACTCTTGGAAATACCTTCTGCTGAGTGTTATTGATAAGCACGCACCACTGAAAAAAAAAAGAATTAGAAAAAATAGATCTCCATGGATTACTAACTGCCTGAATCTGCTCTTTGAAAGGAGATGCCTATGTCGTTCAAATTGCGATTGCAACCGGGTTTTACATGTGGTACTGCCGCTGACAGTTACGATTTATACTCTCAGATTCTCAGTGTTTACTAGCGTTCATTCGAAGTTTTTCTCTTTTTTTTCTTTTTTTTTTTTGGGTTGTTTTGTTTTTACTTCAGAAAGCGGAAATCTGCTAAAATATATGAAAAATATCCATTTCTCGTCTTCTTTGGAGCGACCGATAGAAACTTCACGGAGAAATACAGCATCGTGATAACGTACATGTTTATGACAAATGACCGGTTTGAGGATAGTTTCGTGTAGGTCCGCCGACTTCAACATGTTTTAAATGACATACAAGTTGAACAGTGCACCTTCAGAGGACTTCGGATTGCTCAAATTCCCATGAAAGAAGGTGCAGAATTCTGGACTAGTGCAGCACTATCTGCATGATATGCACACGATTTGAGGTATATGTTTGTAGCTATGTCGAGTTGTCCGCCATGAAGCTTGATCAATTTTTTTTTGATGACAACCAGAGGCAAGATTTTAATACGACTCTAACCAATTTGAATTGGTATGACAATCATATTAGTGATGCCGGTGCTGCATCTATTGCTAAAGCAATCAGAGTCAACCAGACAATAACCAATTTAACTTTGTCTCACAATCGTACTAGTGATGCCGGTGCTACATCTATTGCGGAGGCAATCAAAGTCAACAAGACGCTAACTAATTTGAATTTGTCTTAGAATCGTATTAATGCTGCCGGTGCTACATCGATCGCTAAGACAATCAAAGTCAACAAGACACTAACCAATTTGAATTTGTCTGTCAATCTTCTTAGTGATGCCGGTGCTACATCGATCGCTAAGACAATCAAAGTCAACAAGACACTAACCAATTTGAATTTGTCTGTCAATCTTCTTAGTGATGCTGGTGCTACATCTATTGCTGAGGCAATCAAGGTCAACAAGACGTTAACTAATTTGAATTTGTTTAACAGTGGTATTAGTGATACCGGTGCTACATCTATTGTTGAGGCAATCAAGGTCAACAAGACGCTAACTAGTTTGAATTTCTCTCGTAATCGTATCAGTGACACTGGTGCTACATCTATTGCTAAGGCCATCAAAGTCAACAAGACGCTAACCAATTTGGAGCCTATCCGGCAATGATATTGCCGGTGCTGCATTTGTTTCTGGGCAAATTTAAGTTAGCAGGAAGCTAACCAATTGGCATTTGTCTTAGAATAGTATTAGTGATGCCGATGCTCCTTTTTATGCCGAGGCAATCAAAGTCAGGAAGACTCTGACCAATTGATTGAAGTGACTGTACTTTTACTTTTGTACATTTCCTTTTAAGTAACGTTTTTTAAATTTTCCCTTTTGCAGATGCAGGAAGGAGCTTTTTTAATTGTCTTTAGTTGCTCTTTGATAAGATTACATTCAAGTTATAATAGCTACCTTTGTGATGTTTTTTTCGTTTAAGGTGATGCTTATGCTTCTGAGGTATTTACATTAGACGGAAAGAAGTGTAAAACGCCATTGTTTTTAGAGTTTTGTTATGAAAGGAATATCATAAGCACGTATCATCCACGAGCAGCAATATTTTTTCCATTCTTTATATTCCTCGAGCGCCTCTCTTTCAATATAAACCAAAGCAAAAAAAAGTTTATAGGCATTTTTTTTTATTTCTGTTTCGATCTGCACAGCCATTAAATGAAATTTGACCACTGGGAGGTTCTTAAAGGGGAGGTGTGCGGGAAAAGGGGATGGGTGGGGACACAACAGGGGCGAGGTAAACAAAGTGTGCTGTTGATAACTCTTAAAGGGTGATGTATTGCCAGCGGATGCTTATTACCACACAGGCCTGGGGCCTAATTACGACATCGGCAGAAATATTGGACAAGATGGCGGCCGCGCTGGTGCATTTCGTTCATAATGGCGTCCAAATATTATATTAAGAAACTGTATGGAAATTTGTAAAATTTCTAAAATATAACAATCAGGAGCTCATGGTCCCGTCTGCTCTCGATCGAGACATATTCATACTGATTCTGCTATTCATCAAACCTCACAGGGACTCGATAAATAAAAACCACTTACTTCCCGAGCCAGTTCTTTTGTCATTGATTATTGACCTAGGTCGCCATATAATTCTTCAAAATCCGTCGTTCTCTATCCCAAACACTCGCCTATTACAGGAAAGTGCATCAATAAAGTCAACTGCTCTCGATCGAATTGACTGCTACAGAGTTCGAATCGTCCAAATATCCTGTAAAATTGCCATTTCCTCCTATCAAAAAAGTTCCCAACGCGCCAGAATATCCCTTATTTTCCATGTTGAGTAAGTGACGAGACGCCATGTTGAAAACTATGACTGAAATAGTTAAACACGAGCAACGCTGATCTTCGAATCGTCGGCCATATTTGTTTATGTTCTTGTATGGGAAATACATTAGTTCTCGGTCCTTTTCGGAATAAAAATATTCCAGGCATTGAATGCAAATTCAGTAGTCTTAGCGCGAAAATTAAATTAAAGCAAATCAAAATTCTGACATCATGTCATCGCTCTGCCTCGAAAAATCCCAAAGATTTACTTGCAGGTCTTCTTTTCTTTTTCTTTTCATCAAATAGAAGATCTGCGGTGCTCAAATTGTATAAGTCATGGTACGAAACACTCTTCTTTGCAGATCGAGCCGTAATCGCCGTCATATTGAATTCTCTTGATATTCTATTGTTCCGGAGTGTAATACGATATACCGCTGATAATTGTTAGCGGGCTCGAAATGTCCTTGATTTCTGGCGATGAGTTAGTAGATGTGCGATTCGGCAAGCGAGGACGCATAGCCCCAGAAATGAAGGGATGATTGTCGCTTTCCCATGCAGGAAGACCTGGATTTGTACCAATTATAGATTCTTTGCTAAAGAGACTGGCAGTTAGAACTTGGTCAACAGATTGAAACCAAATCGTTTGAACAAATTTTGATAAGGACAAGACAACGGATTTGAAACGTAAACCGACATCCTCGAAGTCATATAAAAATATTTTAAAAAAAATAATAGATTCTAAAATAGAATAGGACCCAGTTGTTCAAAAGGCGGATAACGCTATCCAATGAATACATCGCTATCCAACGGATGTGTTAACAAAGAATACTGCACCATCCATCGGATGGAGATTTATGCAGTGGTCATCGTTATCGAACAATGAGGACCAGGTGGACGACTGTTAGTTAGTGGAGTGATCTAAACAACGGGTAGTATTCACAGTTAACGATTTCGAGCACAATTCAGTAAGTGTTTCTTTTTTCGTTGGGTTTTTAACGAAACGAAACATCGCAAAATCATAATGTTTCCTCAACAAAGCCATAATAGTGGGATTGGGAAGGACAGGAAATTGTCTGCTGCTAAAGCAACGCTGCTATGCTCCCTCACTTCCCGTACAACCCCTCCCCTCCCCTCCCACCCCCTATCCACTCCTTATCCTACAAGAGCCATGATCCCTCCGTTAATTGCCTGACCACACGGGCTGTAAGGGGAGGAAAACTTGAAAACTCCATCAGTAAGTTTAATAAGAGCTGGAGAAGTCTGGGAAGGAACCATGGCGGACGGACGTGTTCTTCGCGCTCTGTGATTCCTTCGTTGAGAACAGTCATACCAGGCCATTTAAGTTCACCCAAATGTAACAAGAAATGTATTTTTCTTAACATCGACACAACCAGGTAATTAAAACAATTGTTGCTCGCTGCTTATTCTCATGTCAAAACGCTCTGAACGCTCGTCAAGTTCAAGCTCCGCCGACAGGCCAACTCCGAAACGAAACAAACAGAAGAGCGAAGAAATGGAAAGAAACCAGGAGACCGCCTCGCTCAGCTCTACGGAAATACTCCTTGATAAATTAAGTGCCATAGAATCTCGTATGGAAGACAATTTCTCTAATCTACACACACAGATCTCAGAGCTTACGTGTGAATTTAAACACGAAATCAATGTCGTCAAATCAACACTGAATGAGCTAGAGAAATCCGTGAACCTCGCGTGGGCAAGCATCGAGGACCTACAGCAAGAGTCAAAAGCCTTAAAAGATTCAAAAAGCACTCACCAAAAAATGATGGACGAGCAGTCTGCGGAAATCGAAAGCCTAAAAGCTGATCTGGAAAAGCTCCAAGCCGAGAACGAGAAGCTTAAGCCCGCTTTGAAAGAAGCACAGGAGAACCTCGTCGCTCTTGAGAACTATACGAGACGAGAAAACTTGCGTTTCATGAATATCCCCGAAAGTCGAGGCGAAAATTGCCAGAATATCATCTATGATGTTCTAGAAAACGATCTTAAAATGAACATCCAGCATATACGTTTTCATGCCGTCCACCGCGTGGGCAAGCCACAAAGCAATGGAGCTACTCCTGCTAGCCCTCGTCCGATTATCGCTAGGTTTGCTGTGAGAGAAGATAGGGATGCTGTATTCAATGTTAAAAACCGGATCAAGTCCTCACCCAGACACAGTGAGGCATACATTACCCAAGACTTTGCTCGAGAAATCCAGAAAGAAAGGAAAACCCTTATACAATCCATGTTTGCTGCTAAACAAGCTGGCCGCGTCGCGAAGGTAGTCAACAGATCTCTCTTTATTGATAATAATGTTTTTAACATCTCGAATATTCCAGTTGAATATCAAGTAGCTTCTACTTAATTTTTGTTATCTGAATGAAGACATTCAAAGTCGAAAAGAAGCCTGGAAAACTGTGCCGGGTTAGTGACTCTATCTCATCGAGCTAAGTATCCAAATTTCCTTTTTGTCCATGTTATTACATAAGCACTATGTGGTTGTTGTAGTCTTCATGTTTATTATGCTTCACTTTCTTTGCTTTACATGTTACACCAACACGCTTCGGTTGAAACAACCATCTTCTTTTTCTACTCGTTCACGTTCTCGTAACAGCCCATCAGCGAAAATTACAAATTGGTTCATGTCCCAATTTGTTGTGAATCAACACAATTCGGTCGGAAGAAATCAGTGTTTACTTATCACTCCGCCTGGCTTGTGTTTCTTTAAATCGCCAACAAAATGAATACCGTTAATACTGCCATTGCTTTTGACCTAAAATGCCTGTCATTAAATGTTAGAGGTCTTAATTAATCGATCCAACGTCGAACCGTTTTTCGATGGTTACACAAACAAAATCATCATATCATATTTTTGCAAGAATCATACTGCTCCAAAAATCTTGAACCCATCTGGGAAAACGAAAGGGGTGGCAAAGCTTTCTTTAGCCACGGCACAAACCGCAGTAAAGGTATCATCACACTAATTAATCCCTCTGTGAATTTCAAAGTTGAAAAATTCATTCCAGACAAACAAGGAAGGTTCATTATTTTAAAATTGTCACTTGAAGAGAAAGCTATTGTTCTCGTCAACATTTACGCGCCTAACGATGTCGCTCAGCAAGTTTCTTTTTTCAAAAGACTATACCAACAACTCGAGGAATTCGCGCAAGATACAATTGTAATTGGTGGAGATTTCAATTGCGCACTCACTCCAAATGATAAAAGAGGCGGAAATCCTGTGTCTAAAAAGGCAGCTGTAATCCAAGAAATTAACACGCTTTGTGATTTGTATAACCTTAGTGATATATGGCGAATCCTGAACAATGATAAGCAATGTTTTACGTGGAGAACTAAATCGTTTAAAATTCAATGCCGCTTAGATTTGTTCTTAGTGTCGCAGGAGTTAATTCAATTAGCAAAGAAGTGTGACATAATCCACACACCCGAATCTGACCACTCCGCTGTCTCACTTGTTCTACAGTCTAATCTCCTAAACCAAAAAAGAGGACCGGGATTCTGGAAATTTAATACAGCTTTACTTAAAGATGAAGCATACGTAACAGCACTTAAGATAAACATTCCAATTTTTAAAGAGAAATACAACGAGACTCATGATTTAAGTTTAAAATGGGACCTCATAAAAATGGAGATAAGAGGCTTCACGATCAAGTACTCCAAACGAAAACCAAAAAAATATCGAGATGAAGAAAAATTACTGCACAAAAAAGTAAACGACCTCCAATCCAGAGCGGAAAATAACCCGCACGACAGAAACATCTTACTAGAACTTCAACGTGCCAGATCGCATCTTAAAAAAATCATGTTGATTAAAACTCAAGGTGCAATCCTGAGAAGCAAAGTAAGATGGCATGAAGAACGAGAACGCAACACTAAGTACTTCTACAGCTTAGAAAAACGACATCAAGATATTAAAACAGTCTCAAAACTCAAAGTTGGGGATAATTGTTATATAGAAGATCAATTCGATATCTTAGAAGAAGAAAAAAAGTTCTATGAGTCGTTATACCGCTCCACCAATATCAATCCCGAAAATTTTAAAAACTCGCCTTTTTTTTTTCCAGAAAACGTAACCGCACTAAGTGAAGAAGAAAAGAATTCTTGTGAAGGATTGGTAAAGGTAGAAGAATGCCAAAATGCACTCAAAGACTTTGACAATAACAAATCCCCGGGCAGTGATGGTCTGCCTGCTGAATTTTACCGATTCTTTTGGCCCGACATCTGCCATGATCTGGTAGCGAGCTACAACTTTGCTTCTCAACATGGCATGCTTTCTATAAGTCAAAGACGAGGAATAATCTCGCTTATCCCAAAAAAATCTAAGGATAAAACTATTCTGGAAAATCTAAGGCCCATCTCACTTCTCAACGTCGACTACAAGATTCTTACTAAGGTTATAGCCAAGCGAATCGAAAATGTCTTGCCAACTTTAATAAACCCTGATCAAACCGGTTATGTTAAACGCCGCTACATTGGTGAAAATATAAGGCTAATTTATGACCTAATACATTACACAGATAAAACAAATAAAAAAGGTATTGCCATTTTCTTGGACTCCAAAAAAGCGTTTGATTCCGATGAATGGAACTATCTCTTAGAAACATTGCAGCTCTTCAACTTCGGCCACGACGTCCAAAATTGGATAAAAATTTTTTATAATAATGTTACTAGCTGTGTTCTGAATAACGGTCATGCCTCAACTTTTTTCTCCCTTCAGTGGGGAGTCAGGCAAGGTTGCCCTTTGTCTGGCGTTCTCTTCGTTCTCGGCATAGAACTCCTCTCTAAAGCCATAAAAAATGATCCTACTATTAAAGGTATCCAAGTCAACAAGCACGAGCTTAAAATAAGTCAATATGCCGACGACACAACAGTATTTGTTCGTGACCTCGATTCCATCGTGAGTCTACTGAAGGTTTTAAATGAGTTTAAGGAACTTTCTGGCCTAGAAATAAACACAACTAAAACCGAAGCAATGTGGTTAGGCAAATGGAAAGACAGAACAGATGAACACTTTGGTTTTAAATGGCCAAAAGAACCTGTCAATGCCCTTGGTGTCTATTTTTCTCATAACCAAGAAAGTGCTAATAGACTGAACTTCGGTGAAAAAATACGTAATCTTGAGAAAACGCTAATCACTTGGCAACGGAGAAATCTAACTCTTTATGGAAAGATAAACATAGTTAAAACACTTGGGATATCTAAGTTAATTTACTCAGCCTCCGTGCTCCCTGTTCCAGATCACTATATCCAAGAAATAAATAAGCTAACTTTCAACTTTACTTGGGCAGGAAAACCCCCTAAAATAAAAAGAAACACCATAATTGGAGAAAAGAAAGACGGCGGTTTGAAAATGTGCGATTTCAATATCATGGAAAAAGCACTCAAAATAGCTTGGGTCAACAGAATTCAAGATGACTCACAAGCCTCCTGGAAAATTATTCCTAACTAGCTCTTACACAAACATGGTGGTCTTGCTTTTCTAACAAAATGCAACTTTACACCAAGCACATTAGACCTCGATGATAAGCTTCATGCATTTTACAAAAAAGTGTTAGATTATTGGTGCGAGTTTAAAATCTCAACGGGCATCGATTCCAAAATAAATTCTAACAACGAAATAATGTGGAACAACAGAAAAATTCTTATAGGAAAAAAACCTGTCTTTTACCAAACTTGGTATGACGCCGGTATTACTAAGATAAGCGACATTTTAAACCAAAATCAGAAATTTTTGAAGTGGCATGAATTTGTCACAAAATTTAATTTAAATGTGCCTTTCACCACATACTATGGCTTGGTCAACGCAATCCCAAAAGACTGGAAAGCTATTCTTACAAACCCTATTCCAAACGTCACACACGCGAACACTACTGTAAACATCCTAAGAACCAGTTCTATTTACTCTACTCTTTTAAACACCGTCTTTGTTCCTCCCACTGCCGAAACCAAAATTCTACGCCACGGATTTACAAAAACTACCATCAAGAACGTTTATCTTATGCCATTTAAAGTAACAAACGAAGTTAAAATAATAATGTTTCAGTATAAAGTGATTCATAACGTGCTTCCAACTGGCGCCACTCTTTACCGAGACGGCATTTCAGAGAGCCCCTTATGCAACCTATGCAATACAGAAAAACAAACGTTGCATCACCTAGTAATAAACTGCACACTAATACTCGACTTCTGGATTCTGTTTCAAGACTGGTGGCACCAAAAAACAAATGAAACAATAACGTTATCCACAAGTCATATACTCTATGGCTGGCATTATAGGACAAAGCATTGGCAAGTCCTAAATTATTGCCTATTGTTAGCCAAATATCACATTTTCTGCACAAGCCTTTGCGGAGACATCCTAGATTTTCAAATCTTCCTACTGTTCATCAAGGGAAAACTTGAAATCCTAAAAGAGATCGCGACCGCAAAAAAAGAACTTCCGAAATTTTATCGCACGTGGGCTTTTTTACTTTAATTTTTCATACTGCTGTTGTTTTTAGGTTAGACTTATACTTAACTTCATTTTTGAGACCTGTATGTTTTACTTGTGATTGTCTTTTAATTGAAAAGAACTTTGTAAACACGCCAAACGTAAATTAAATTAATGTTAATAGTATTGTAATACCTGTATCGTAATGTAGTGTATGCATAATTTGTGTAAGTATAAGTATCAGTAGTGTTAGTAGCAAGTACAATGTAAGTGTAATTAATGCTGTAAGTAGTGTAAGTGATCGTCTTGTAAATAAAATTGTTTAAAAAAAAAAGTTTCATAAGAGCTTGGCGGAAGAAACAGAAAAGTAGTTTTCCCCTCCCCTCCCTTCTAACCCCCCTCCCCCTCCCCCTCCCATCTCATTTGTTTTTGTTGTCAAAGCCCATTTCCAGTCTTTCCTGGAAGTGGCTTCTGATGTTTCACACTAACATATCCTCCTCTGAAGAGAAATAAAAGGAGGAAACAATTCTGAGAGCAAAATGTAGTATTCCTCATATACCAATGTCATATGTATTGCGCTAAACTGATTTAAGAACCCTGATGGCTTTTCCTTCTTTTGAAAGTCGTTTTAATCCACGCACCCTATAATGGAATTACAATCAAGCCGTTTGCAGTAAGCTGTATAACTTTTTCGAAACTTAGTTTTCAAAGATGAGATTTCTGTTGAAATATCTGCTCCATTCCAATAAAGGAAGTGTACCACGTCATTATTATTACAGTTTTGTTACCGAAGCGACTCCATTGACATGCGATATTAAGGAAACAGGATGGAAGAAGTTTGCTTGGATGCTAAGGATTTGGTGGAGATAATGCTTAAATACCTGTGGTGAAAGACGAAAGAAACCAGTTATACAGGTTAATAAAGAGAACAGTGTATTAAATTAGGGTATGTAGGAATGTAGGAAAGAATTTTTTCAGTAAATTCGGGGAATGGATAACAAACTTAGGTGTCAGAGTGAATGTCAACCCATCCTGCTCCCACAGTCATGAAAAGAGTTTTAGAGACCAAACATTTTATTTACCACCGGGGGATGGGAGATTCCTCTTCCTTTTTTTCTTTGATGAAGGGGGGGGGTCACATGGTTTTAAGGAAGGGAGGGTCATCAGTCGTCTCTAACAGAGTGTAAGGGAGTACTATAGAAGATTGACCAACAATTCACTGTTAATGAGGGGAATCATAAATTTTATCATAGCGTAACCAGCCCCCCCCCCCCCCATTAGCGATAAATAATGAGCGACCGCTAACAACATGAAGCGAGTCTTTCTGAGCGTTTAACTCGAGATTATATTCAGATTTTATTACTATTGAGTTTGCACAGATAAATTGCAAGTCATTGGAATACGGTTGTTTCGTCAATATAATGAATATTGACTTGATTTTCCTGATTGATTTTGATTGACCCTAGCTTATGTAATTAAGCCACGTGAATAGTTCAGTTTTCAGTTCAGATACTTAAGATTCGAAGATACGTACAAGTTCTGCTAACCTGTCTTGCTGACCCGTGTTCTGTTATACCCTGACCTGTTTCATCTGTTGCTGACCTGTACGTAGCTATACACCGTGAAACAATCCTACTAGACATCGTCATAGAAGTAAGTTCTCAGTGATGTAATTCTATCTAATAGTTTTACTCGTGTTTTTATGAATCGATGGATCCTGTTCAATTTCTCAAATGTATCTCGTTCTTTTCTTTAGATCGAATAATAATATATTGGAATAGATTATACGATTTGCGTAGCCTAGTTGGATTGCCTGTTTGGTTTTGTTGGACCAACGGTCAATAATTCTTCGGTATAGCTTTATAAAGTATTTATCTGGTAAATTTTATGCTTTTCCTTTGTAGCTTCAGCTGAATACATTTGAATACAACCATCTCGTAATTGAAAATTAGGTGCAGAGTTTGTTTGTCCCCGCAGATTATCCGACTCTCTCTTTATGTGTTAATTGCGTACAATATTCTGATCAGGTCCATCTATGGCAGTCTCTCTGGCCCAGTCTTTGGACGGGTCGACGATGGAGACGTCAAAGGAATAGACTCAAAGGCTTGGTTTACAGTTTAGCTCTACTAATCAGATTCCAACAATTAGTCATGAGAAGGAGGAAAGTTTTGATTGGGATTAAGTCGCAACTACGAGCGTGGAAGGTTAGAGTTTCAAAGGGGTAGTGGGTGGGAGAGGCAGATTCCTGCCACTAAAAACTCTGAAAATATAAGAAGACGAACGCATCATTCGTAGTTTTGGCAGAAAAACGCTATCTGACGCTGATACGCCCAAATATACAAAAAAAAAACCACGAAGGATCATGTTTCTACTATAGAAGGGAAAACATTATCTTTCTTTGCCAGAGGAAAGGTGCAAAATAAAGAGATCACCAAGTGAAAACGGTAAGTCTTTAACTGCAATGCGGAAACTGCGGAAAATCTGCCGTGCGTGTCTTGTTTTTCAATCTTAAGATGCGTGACCTGTAGCGAGAGGTGATATGAAAGCAATCGCACGATGTTGTTTGGAAGCAACTTTAACGGCAACTCGTCTGCAGCTTAAAGAGAAAAAAAGTTACTTATTGTTTAGGTGAATCTTGAAAGAGTCCTGTGATAATTTTTTTTGAAACGATGCTTTTGAGTTTGTGCTGCCCTACTGAACTGTTCGCTTGAGAGAAGGCTAAAGAGCTAGAGAACTTGCTCCTGCTAGGGGAGGATTGTTTATACTGTTTGCTACATTTAGTACATGTGCTTGACCTTGTTAATTACCGAACTGCTTTTAGTCGCTTATCTTGGTCACTAGCGCGTAAACCCCGCAAATTCGCTTAGTTATTACTTTGTTTCACTGTTTTAAATAGTTTCATTGTAATTTTTTTTAGCCCCCTTTTGCATTTGCTTTTCCGTGGTTAGAAATCAGGGACACTTGCTCTTTTGTTTACTGCCATTTCTCATTTTATTTTCATCTGTTGTTATTGTAATTGGACACACGCGTTTGTTCAAAAACGTGCTCGCTTCATTCGTTTTTGTTTGCACGATATTCGCACAGTTCGTCATAATTTCAATCAGTTTATTGCAAAACAACCTTTATTCCTTTTACGACTCTTGTTGTTGTGCTATATTTTCTTAGTTTTGTTCTCACGTGTCGTTCGTTTGTGTCGCTTCAATTATAGTTTCTATTTTATATTTTTCCATCTAAGCTAGAACAATTAGTTCGCCAATAAGTGCTTTTCCGTTCCATTTTATTTTTCTAAGATTCGCTCTAACCTTGCATACTTGTATGTAGAATTCTCTTGTTGTTCAGTTGTAGTCGTCATACACGGTTTTACCGCAGCATTTTTCAACGTTTTTTGTCGTTCATTTTACGATTTTTATTCGGAGATTGCTGATCCTTTTATTTTCATTCATTATTAAAGTCAGCTTTTCTTGTCAGTAAAGGGCTGCGGTGTTTAAACGATAAACAGAATAATACATGGTTGCTTTCTGATATGGAATTTCTCATCTCACTCGTTCGCTGCACTATCTACGCGCGCCCTTAGAATAAGAGAGATGGTAAGTTTTAAGCTCGGTAAAGAAATGGAGAAAGATGTTTTTCGTCTTGTCACAAACGTGGGATAAATAGAAAATCTTTCTCTATTTCTTTACCGCGCTCAAAACTTTACCATCTCTCTTAATCTATTTACAAACATGACGTTATCGACATCGCTGATCCCAGCCGTGTGCAGGACGCGTGTCATATGAACTTCGCAATAGACTTCGCTCACTGTAGAGTCTCTGTGGCTCAGAGGTAGAGCATCGGAGCGCGGCTTCCGCAGGTTTGAAATTCGATTCCGTGTGGGGACTCAGATTTTCCTCTTTGTCCCGCGCTCGTGAAAAGACGAAAAACATTTTTCTCTGTTGACAGGATACATTGCTAAATAAGAAGTTCAGCTATTTTTCAAAAGTGTTAACTTTACATATATCCTTTATTGCTTTAATAAACAATGGGTGGATACAAACTCAAAAATATAAAAATCGAGAGTAGAGTTGCGTAGCTTTTCAATTTCCGGGAAAAACAATCTAGATTGCAAAATTCAAGTGAAAAGCAAGCCAACTGTCATTAATGCCTTGAACAACTGGAAGTCAAGATACTCTTTCATCGTCACACAACAAATTAGCAAACGTAAATATCATTCTTCTTGATGCCTCTCCCGGTGTCACCGATTTCTTTTCCCGATGCCTCCTTTGGTTAATATAGCATTTATATTTTTTGAAAAATATTATTACAGTCAAAGCGTTTGGAAAATTCCTTAACTTTTTTAATTAGCGAAGTATAACTTAGTGACACTACGGCTTTACAACACGATTCTTTTCCGCAACTACAAATGATTTGTCTCCATATGAATAGTTAAAACTTGTTTCTCCGCTGACCACTCACACTCTGTCGGACTATTTTTTTTCCCAGCTCGTCGCCCGTGACATATGAGTAAATGGGTGAACTTTATTTAAAACACGATGGCCACAGCTACGAGGCTGTTGTCCAGAGGGGCCCTGGTAATAAAATGAGCCGTCCACTGTTTACAACGCTGGAAAGTATTGTTGGACGATTACCGCTTGCTGACAAGGCTCTCCAATTGATTTATTTTTGAACCGGGTTTATATTTCCGGGTTATATTTCCTTAAGATTATGCCCGAAGAGAGATTATTTAGTGCAACATGATCTACAAGATCTTTGCTTCTTACCGATCGCGCCATGTTTTTGCAACCTAACACCTTCGAGCATACTCACTGTCACTGCTCTTCGTATTTAAGAATAAGGTCGACTTTCACGGGTATCCTTCGCGAAAAAAAGATACTGTTAACGCCTAGTTACGACGTAACCACCATAAACTATGTATCAGTGGCAAAGTTATAAAATGTGCTTTCTGGGAAAATCAATTTCCTTTTTAGCTTGATCTAATCGTAAACCGACTGAGGTGCAAAAATTCCAATTAAACGATGTTTCTTTGAGAAAATCGGGTATCGACACTGACCACACATGTAAATTTCTGCACAATTCCAATACTGAGGGGTTAGTCTTCAAAATCGTTTAGGGATTTTTCGATATCGTTATTTGTTGCTTTGCAATTCTCCAGTCCAGTTTGCTTATCAAAATTTTACTGATTTCGAAAAACAGAATTCCTTCATACAGATTTTTTATAGTTTGATATCTTGGGAGTATTTTGACCAAATTTCAGGGCAATTCGTGAAATTTTCATGCCTTATAAATTTCTTCAAAGAAGGTACGTTTGCAGAAAAACGAGATGGGTTTTTTGCATCCAAAGTTTTAGAGGGATAACCACATGTGGTTAGATGTCAGTATCTGTGCAAATGCATACCTACCCTTCCCCTAAGAGAACGTTGACCATAACTTGTTGTCAGTTGACTTTTGTTGGGTCGTTGGAGGGGTAGGTGCTCAGTTGTTCACATAATTTCCTGATTATACCCAAGCAATAATAATGTAAGCAGCAGAAATGGAACTACTGCTTGCCAAATGATACGGTTCTGGATGATATTAAAAAAAAAGAATAACTGACTGATGAAATAATACGCACCTCTCGTTTACCTTCGTCCATGGCGGCACTACACAACATCAGTCGTGTTTGCCTAATTTTTACGGCTACGGTTCTTCCAATATGTGATTGTGAAAACGTTTTTTACTACTGGCTGGAGGTACAGCTTGCATATTTAGTCGACTTTGCCCAATATTTACTATGGTTTGTTCCACATATTACTTTTCTGCACTCCAAACGAGTCGTACACTCCTTGGAATTATTTTCATGAATAAATTTACGTTTTCTCTTTTGTTTATTTAGTTTTGTACCTCTAGCAGGTAGGAATTTTAAAATCAGCGAAAGAAAGCAATTCTGCCATGCAATCACCATTTAGTAGAAAATGTGGTGGTTATTGCTCCTTGGAAAGCAGAAATGTGAGTCTTCTGTGTCTTTTATTTCATTATATTTGTATAAACAAACACATTCTGCACAACTATTTTCCCAGCTTTGGTCCTATTTTTTTTCTTTTTTAACTATTTACTTTTTCGCCTCACGGAGGCAAAGGTCACAGAAAACTGGCTTCTACAGGCTCGTGGATTAACATATCTTCAAACATTACGATAGTGTAATGCTAAGGTTTGTCACCATAGCATTTTTTCTTCGCTGCTTATCAGATGCATGCCTGTCAGTGCCCTGATGACAATCATACACACGCTTTCTAGTGATAACAAAAGGAATTCCATCATATGTGATCCTTGGTTGGAACATTGCAGTCTGGGAATCTTGAAAAAATACTTTTATTCTTTCATTTCCACATTCTCTGTGACAAGTCAAGGGGGCATTGAAGAGACATTCATTCATTCAGTCATTCATGTATTAATTTGGCCTGTTAGTCAGTCAGTCAGTTAGTCAATAAGTCTGTGCGAGAGGCATCTGCTGCAAGTATTGACTTCTGGATCATATCTGAAAAAGGGTATTAAAAACCACATCTAAACCCCTCCTTTTATCGGGCTAGCCACCGCATTTTAGCTTTTGAAGATCTGTAGTGTTTTTATTTTTTTATTCCATACCATGTTTTCCAATTTTTGCGAAGAAAAAAAATTAGGTGCGTAAGTGAATTACACACCTGTGTTGGAAACTGTACGATACGCTAGTTATTCTAAATTTGATTGACATTTATGAGTGATTTCGTTTATCTATACATAACCAAACAAACATGTATGCGACACGTGTTTTATAGCGCCATATATGGCACTGTTCCACGTGCTTACAACGGAAAGTTGGGTGTGTGTTTCTTTAGAATAAGCCGAGAGTTGTGTGTGGAAGTTAACCGAAGCGTTGTAGTAAAATCGTAAAATCAAGTGAATAAAACTTTTAAAATAAGGAAGCATGGTACAGCTTTTTCATGTTTTCGACACACCTGTCTTTTTCAAAATCAAAATAAAGAGTATCTTTAATTTACGATTTTTATGGAATGTTTTTGAATCCCCTTTTCCCTCTTGGTCTCCCCATAGCCCCTAACATTCCCCTTCGTAACCAGAGTTCATTTAAGGCGCCCCTCTGAATTTAGACTTACCTTTGCCAACACCGTAGCAGTAATACATGACAAAGCTAGTTGTTGTTACCACTTCGTGTGCGTGCAGTAGCTTCTCGGCTGATTTTAGGGACTTCAAGATGCAGGCTCCACCACGGCGACCGGAAGTCTACACTTAAAACCCATCGGACTGCGCAAGTCTAAGGCGGGAATTCACGCCGTACTCTTGCCATCTGTTACGGCAAAATCGCTTCGTTCCCGTAGTGGTGAATACGTCAGATTTGCCAAGATATTTTGTTTGAGGTCTTAATTATTTGAATTTTTTTTTGTAATTAAATTAATTACGTCTCTTTACGAGTTGATAAATCATAGCTGAACGAAATTTGGTCAAAATTTATCTGTAGAAAAAAGATGTCAAAACCAGGACAGCTTTAGGTTCCGCCGCCAACACTGCCAAGCGGCAATCGTAAGTATTTTTTTTTTATCATTTTCGTTCGTTTTATTCCTTTTGACTCAGTTGAGTTCTTCAGTTTGCTTTTCCGGCACTAAGCTGGTGGGTGCTGATAACAAGTTACTAGAAAGTTCATTCATTTCTGCTAATTTTGATTTTTACAACAGGCCAATTTAGTGGACAACAGCGCACGACTTGTTGTTGTGCAAAGAAATTTTGGTACAAGAGTTTTACAAGTTCAGGAAAGGAAGCAATGAAAGAGGAAGAATTTGGACACAATTTCCGAAAACCTGAACAGTGTAACTGCAGTCAAATTCAAAGTAAATCAATGGACGGTGAGAGAGAGATTTGACTTGCTACTCTAAAGATTTCGATTGCAAAGTAGAGAAAAGGCAAAAGCAAGCGGTGCATCTCCCAAACCAACAGAGCTCGGCGTACTGTTAGAAGAAATTTCTGAGCGAGAAACTAGCAGAATTAACGAGAGAATCTTGTAGCAGCAAGAGCGTAGAAACAGATCGCAAAAAAGGCGAGGAGATGCGTTCCCAAGCGTTGAAAAGAAAGGCTAATGAAGACTGTAAAAGAAAAGCGAAAAGACAGCTCCGCGAAGAAGCGGAGCTGATGTTACCGAATTTGCACGGGAAAAGTCAGAAAAGGAGCTTAAGATCCGTGAAGAGGAGCTCGCTTTGAATGTAAGAGAAGTTGAAAATGAAAATGGCTTTTTTACAATAACAATAACAACAGACACAGGCTATGATGGTGTTATTATAAAGACTTGCAAAAAAGTAATAACTAATTCCCCAACAGAGATGACGATGCATTGATTTACTCTTCCTTGTAAATTTATTACAGCTTCAAGTTACTGATTTTGTTTGTTAAATGTCATTTTGCATTTTCTGTTTTTTTAAAAGTAGGAGTAAATTCTGTTGGGTTCTGCAAATACGATTTCTACCTATTTTGTTCGAAATTTGTTCAGTGGTTTACACCATTCAAGAAATATCTTAAATGAATAAATTATTTTAGTGCTCACGATTATACTTTCTTTGCATTCAGTTTGAAAAAAAAAAAAGTATTATGCAAAATAAGTAAAAAGGTCCGTGGGGGGGGGGGGGGGGGCTTACACCGAAAGAACTCAGAAGTGTTACTTCTATACAGGCAAGTAAGGCTGTTCCTTAAAAGTGCGCGAACGATATTGTTAGAGGTTATTTCTAACACTCGTTTTGTTGACTATTTCTTCATTCTCTCCTTTTTCTACACAAGTTAGTATCACGGGAACTAGCTCAGATCTCTCAAGGAAAGTGTGGGTCACCACTTAAAAAGGCGACGCTTACTGAGCTATCAATCTCTAACCTTCGTCATCCTTTTACACTCAATTAGCGAATCACGTTAAGCTATGCAGAACGGAGTTCACATACTAAGTAGGAACCTTCGGGATGTTCACGCTTTACAAAATCATTTTCTACCTTAAATTTCTGACTCTTGCGGTCAAGGTTGGTCATAACTAAAACAAGATTGGTAATATAAAAATTCAAATGAACTTACTGACAGAATTAGAATCTTAATTGAAAAGATATCTTAAGAGAAAATAGTCCTCGAAGACTGCTACATAACAGCAGAATAAACAAAAAATTTGGAGAAGAAGGGGCATGCCCAAGGTACCGCCCCTAAAAGGGCTACGTGCTATTCATATAAGTTACCCGATTATAAATTCAGTGCGGAAGATGAAGAGTACTACTTGTTTACACCCTAAGTCACCTCTAAGAAAAAGAGGTGTCGAACGTGCTAAATTAAAATTTAAGAATTATTTTCCTTATCGGGAATTCGACAACTAGAATATCAGTGGTAAAAGTATAAGGACGGTTATTTCCAGGAAACTCCTGTACGGGATCAATTTTTTATAAGGTAAAGTCATTCTTCTTCGTAATTATACATCTTTTCGCAACCTAATAGCAATATACCAATATTTAGCCGCAAATTGTAATTTACGCAAACACATCTTTCTCCATGTCAAATTCGCGATCAAATTAAGAAAAAGGTGACCGAAATTCTACCTGTAAGGTAAGACCGCCAAAAGGAATAAGAAATGATCTACTGGCTTATTATAATTTTTACTAAATGGCATATGGCAATATCTTATTTCCACTCATTTTCCAACATTTAAGTAAGTCAAAAAAACACCTATCATGAAAATTCTTGCTAGATGCCAATTTTGTCTTTTAACAATATACATTTTCCCTACTGAGCTCAAAATCAAGTTTTAAGTTCTTTTTAAAATCTAAAAACTTGAAATAGTTTACAATGTCTCCAAAGAGCCATTCCACAGAAGACCTAACGGAGCTCATGGCTTCGTTATATGCCTCCCTCTGAGCAGTCAAAACTGCATTTCTGAATGGGCTTTGGAGGTTCAGTCGCAAAGGATAAGCCGGATCACCGTATATACACAGAGGCTGTCCAGCTGGCGAAAGGGCATATGGGTTGAGATCTGCCAACAGGTTGGAGTCTGCCAACATCCCGGCATCATGTTTTCTTCCCTCTGAAAAATACAATGCACAGACCGCGCAGCAAGTTTTTTGAGTGGGGGGCTATTTTTGGCTCCGTTATTTTTGTTAAATTATTTTTTGTTTAATTTATTTTTTATTTTGGAAAAAAAGTGTAGGGCTGAGGCCCCCTCAGCCCCTCCCTTGCGCGGCCCCTGTCACAGGACGAAATATCAAGAATCCGTAATCGGAAACGTGGAAGAAATATGTGAAACCGTTGCGGAAACACGACGGTTAACACGCGTTTCCGATGTCGGTTTGGTGACGTTTACTCGTGTTTCCGTTACTGCGGTCACAGCGGAACCGTACCACTTTTTTACATGTTTCCGTCAGGTTTCAGTTGAAGGAAACAAATGTTTCTGCAAGTGTAACTTTAATATTTCCATCGACGTAATCAGACCTAAACGTTCACGGAAATACAAGGATACGTTCCGGAAACACGTTTTTCTCTTGTTTCCGTTGACGTAATCATACAGAATGCCGACGGAAATACTAGGTTACTTTTCGGAAACAGATTTTTGTCTTGTTTCTGCTGATGAATTCAGACCTAGAGGGGACGGAACACTAGATTTTGTTCCAGAAACACTTTTTTTTTCTTGTTTCCTCTAAATATTGGACTCTTTCAGCACTCGTTATTCTTGGTCTTCCTTTTTCATTGCAGGACAGGTAAATATGTTGTGATCGTGCGATTTTATATAACCCATACCACACTGTACTTTTACCGTCCGTTTGCGAAATATATGCTCCACTATGTAAAATCACACATATACAAGAGCTATATTTTCTTTACAGCTTCAATAAATTTATTTTATACTTCTTCTTTTCCGCAGTCGAAGTTAATTTTTTGTAATGAAAGATCCTCTTAGAGCGTAGATATTTCAACACAAATTCTGTAATTCCTATCTTGACCATAAAGCGTTGACATGAAGCTAGTGCTGTTTGTTGAAACTTCAAATTTAAGTTCCATTCAATCAGGTTATATTAAACTTTTTGACTTCTACTTTTTGTTACCGATATGACGTTGACTAGCATTTGCTTTAGTTAATTTCCAATGTACTAAAAGAACTGATTGCTTCCGGCCAAAAGTAGATTTAGCTGAGCGACACTTAGATAAATCATTTCCATATAACCGAAATTGAGAGAACCAATAAGAACACTAGAAATGGTTAGTGAGTGCGTACGACTTTTATTCAGTTGGGACTCAAACCTACCACCTCTGTTCATTACTTCAGACACTCTAACGATTACATACAGTAGACTTGTGCCAAGCCAGCTCGATTACCTGTGTCCATGGAGGTAAACTTCCTGCATATTGCAAGCATATGATTATTGATATGTGATTCTTACTCGCAATGCTACATTCATTAGATTTCTAACTCATTTTACTACTTCTAAGTATTTTTGATCCAACTGAGCTTATCAATGGAATTCGCCAGCTGTACAAGACTCGCGAGGGATGGCTCTCACCGTCTCCATGGTGAGAAGAGTTTCAGTTTTTTCTTGGCTATGTTTTTACAAGGCTCAAAGTGGTCAGAAGAGAGAAAATGAGAGGAGAAGTCAGTTACGTATTTGTTGACATGTCGTCAATACTAGACCGGCATGAAGTGTGTGTTTAGCCCTGAGAACAGTGTTGATTGAAGGAGAGCCTAGTATGAGAAAAACCACCTATTGTAAAAAGTACGCCTACGACTGGGCCACCAAAAAGCAAGCACCTCAGGGCTGCGGCTCAACAGCATTCAAAGCAGTATTGCTGCGGAAATATCGAGAAATGCATTCTGATGTTTGGGGAGCCATTGATGAGCAGCTTCTGCCCTGAGACATCGATGAAGAAGTCAAACATCAATATCGTTTTATTGATATTGGATGGATTGGATGAGTTACCATCCAGTAAATTGTCGATTTTTTTTAAATTAATTGAACGAAGAGTACTCCCCAGATGCCACATAGTTGCAACAGCAAGAAACAAAGCTGGAAAAGAGGTGAGAAAATGCTGTGACACGCTGCTTCAGATCGAAGGATTCACTGAAAAGCATGTGAAAGGATTTGTCACCAAGTGCTTTAAAGAAAGGCACGATTTAGCTCAACTGCACTTGGATATGCTTAAATGTGTCTTGCGAAGATATAGAAAAATAAGGGACTATTAGAAACGGAAGAAGACCTGACAGATCTTTACAAACTGCAATTGAATCGCTTCGGGTTGGTAGCGTTGAATGGCTTACTTAACGACAAATTGGATTTGAATGAAAGTGAATTGGGAAACCATGCAAAAGACTTGACTGAATTTGGATTTCTTCCATAAAAGTTTTCAAGAATTATTTGCAGCATTCTTCATTTGTGCTCAGATTCAAAGCAAGGAAATTAGACCTGACGAACTAGTTTCCGATCCAAGGTATTTTGTTAAACTGGAAGAGATACTTTTCTTTTTGCGGAATTTTAGTCATGAAATGCAATGAACAAGTCGTGGCTCTTGTAATGAGTTTAACAAATGAAGTCAACGAAAATGAAAGCAGCAGTTTAAAAGTTGTATTGGAGGCTATTAACGAATGTGAAAGACAAAAGAGTGATTTTCACTCACGGTTTGACCAATCTGGATTTGTCTGACAATGGTATGAGTGAAGCCGGCGCTACATCTATTGCTGAGATAATCAAATTCAACAAGACGCTAACCAATTTGAATTTGTGTAGCAATGGTATTAGTAATGCTTGAGCTACATCTATTGCTGAGGCAATCAAAGTCAACTAGACGCTAACCAATTTGAATTTGTAGAGTTAATCACATGATTTCGAGCTCAGTTTGGAATAAATGAGCACAAGTAAATTTTTTCAAAGACTAAAATTGAGTTATGTGAAGAGTTTTAGAGACCAGACACTTTGTTTATCACTGGGGAGGGACGATTCATCTTCCTTTTTTTTAGGGGGAAGGGGGACGGGGGATGGGATTTATATCGTTTTCGATGAACAGAGGCTGATCGGTTGCCGCTAACAGAGTTTTAAGGAGGACTATAGTAAATTGACCGCCAATTGATTGTTGATGAGGAATCATAAGTATATTATGGGGGAAGCAAGTAAATTAAGTCGTGACACAACCAGAATCCTCCTCCATAGGCGATAAAAAATGAGCGGCACCTTACAACATGAAGCTAGTCTTTCTAAGTGTTTGACTCAGGGTTCAATTCAGATTTTATCTTCACTATTTGAGCATGCACAGATAAATTGCAAGTTATAGGAATAAGGTCAATAATTCTTTAGTAGAGCTTTATGAAGTATTCATTTTGAAATTTTTATGCTTTTCCTTTGTGGGCGTCAGCTTAAAAATATATTTTTAACATAAAAATTTTTCATTCCCATGGCAATAAGACACAAAAAATCCCTACGTTAAATCCTTACCTTAAATCCAGAGAATTTATCCTGTAATTTAAAATCAGTCGCAGAGTTCCTTTCTTTAATCCCTGCAGGACAATCCGACTCTCACGTGGCTAGTCTTGAGTCAGGCATGACTGACCAGGGTTAGGCAAAAGTCACATAGTTTGATGTAAATGGCCTTTCGTCAACAGACGTTTTGATCTGAAACATTTTCTATAATTATAGCGTGTATGAATAAAATGAAACTCTGTACCATGTGTAAGACCGGAGTACTCCTTGATCTCTTCGTGAATCTCATCGGTGTTTATCACCTTGCTCGTAAATAACATTTCTCCTATGATTTGTCGTCACAATCAGGAGCATGTCGCGAAAGTGTGATGATATTTTAACGCTCACTCGTTAAAATGCTCAGCCTTTCCCCTGGAGTTGTGTATTAAAACATTAGTGTTCTTTCCAGCTGCCTGGAGAGGATCAAACAAAAATAATGAGAACGAGTGCTAACCAAACAACCTTAGATCAGTCAACAAAAGTTAGTCCTTTGGGAATTATGGGTAGTTACCGTCATGTGAACTGCACTTTGTCACGAAAGAGGAACGAAATGGATTGGCGACGGGACGCACAATGTAGATTCCAGAACTCCTTGCTATTCCCGGCGTCCAGAGTATTGTCTTGGCTGGGATAAGACTACTTATCGTTTCACGTAATTTTCCTGATATGCCTTTAATTGTGTAATTCACTACTCAGGTAAGTGACTGTCCAATACGATTAAATCGTGTTAACTGTGTACGCATTGAATTAAAAATGTATCAGGTACAAAAATAATTTGGTGGTCGACTCATGGCTAATCAGTAAACGGTACACACCAAAGATGCGTAGATGAAGCCCGTTTTTATAAAAGTCCCCTGATGAGTGAGTAATCACGAAACAAGCTTGTAGGGATGAAAGTATAGTCTCTCTCTGTTTTTTCCCTATCTCAATATGTATATATATATATATATATATATATATATATATATATATATATATATATATACTGCAGACAGTACTGTTTCGGCCTTCTGGGCCTCATCAGTGCAGTGCTGATGCTAGGATGGAGGTAAGGCTGTATAGCCACCCCAAGTGATCTCACACGTGTGGTATCATCTAAGCCATGCCAGAGTGCTCAAACTAGATAAACTAGTGAGCATGCATATATATAGCATGTATATATAAACGTGGGGGTAGATTCTACCTTGGCATAAAGTGCTCAATGCTGTGGTAACAGAGCTGAGTCTATATAAGTGAAAGAATCAAAGAGGACGCATCGATTCTCTGTTACCCTGAGTTTCGCGCCTAAGCGCTCGTCAGACAGAACTTTATTCAATGAAGAACATACCTCCTTATATACAAATTAAATGAGTAGCTAATTAATTCACTAGTGTGGTGATCTGCTGTACGTGTGAAATAAACAGCTTGTTGTAAAATTGGTGTTATTGGTGTTATCTGATGTACGTGTGAAATAAACACTACGTTTGTTTTCCGTGGAGGGTGTCTTGCTTGTTTCGAGGATTTTTCTGTTGTGCTTCTTAATTATGGTTTGTAGGTTGTCTGTGCAGCTATAACTAACTTTCATGTTGTTTTGTTCAAAATTTTGCTGTACTGGTGACTTTTCGGAAAATGCTTACTGACGAGGTTCAGGAACTCTTTGCCGATGTTTGTTTGTACGTTCATGCTGTAGGGCGGATTAAACCAAATTATGTTTCTTTGTCTGTTCTTGCGGCTGTTTTGTATGGTGTGAGTTACAGGTTTCTTGCGCTCAGTGTAGGTTAATTCTTCGTCGTGTCCACTTTGTTTAAGTACACTTTCTTAGTGTGGTTTGGCTTTGTTAAAGAGTTCTTTGCTTGAGGAAATGTCGGAGATTCGTCGACACCCTCCACGGAAAACAAATGTAACTGCAGGAAAAAAAACGACTGCCCTCTGAAAAACAACTGCCTCACTTCAAGCGTCGTCTACAACGCCAACGTAACAATAGAAAATAACACAACCGGAGAGAATTACATTGGACTAACTGAAGGAACTTTTAAACAACGTTACACGCAACACAAACTTTCTTTTCGTGACGCCCCATCATCATTACGCCACGCTAAACACAGAAACTCCACCGAACTCAGCAGGCACATCTACTCCTATGCATCGAGCACTGCCAGTTACGAAAGTCAAAATTTTACACTTTAGATATATATGTATGTATATTTATATATATATTTATATATGTGTACCCAGAGGAAGACTTCTTTCCGTTCGTCTTTGACGCCTCCCCCCACCTCCACCCCCCACCTCCCCCAGCCTGTTCCAGGCCTTCAGTGGGTAAAACAAAGCTTAATTGTTAATGATGCGATGATAGCGGTTGATTGAAAAAAACGGGGCAGGTTTGGGTCGGGTCGCGTATTGCTTTGTTTCTACTATCGTGCAGTTCATTTATTTCGTTCTGTTTTACTAACTGAACGCCTATAACCGGCTAATGACTCCAAGTCCCTGCATTTTTTTAATTCAGTGGTCTTGCTTAAGAAATGGACGTAAGCCGTAATCAAAGAACTTTTGTCTTTCGTACAATTACTGTATATACTTATTATAATATGTGCACTATATTTAACAGTTGTTCCATGAGTGCGCACCTGATATGGGTTGGCTATACCAATCTCGTATCCAACAAGTCAGAAACAGGAGCCAATGATTACAGAAATAATTAAGGATTTAGATTTTTTACTCTTTGGTAATGCTTAGTCCGTTTTAACTCTCAATCGTTCTTCAAATTAAAGCCACTAGAAGTCAATGTCACATCTGATCGTCAAAACGGCAGAACTTGAATCACATAAGCAACGCTTAACTTACGTTCCAGGCTGAATGGAAATTCAACGTTAAGCAATTTACACAGTGGACACAAAATACATTAATATACGATCCAAGAAACGTTAAAGGGTACGACGTACAATATGAGTCAAGCATTCAGGTGTCTTTACGTTCCAGCTTATCGGCAAGCGAAAAATTTTGTGAACAGTTTGATTGTGTGTTTTGCCTAACTGGAACGGAGCAAAGCTTGTGATCGAGGATAGCTTTCGTTGCAATATCCTGACCTCAATTTCTCGCTCCGAGTGTACGAGGTAAGAGTTACAACCCTACTGAGACAAACATTCGGTTTAATCAATAAATCGTTATGCATACCCTAATGTTCAAATGTTTTACTGCGTGGTAACGAACGGAGAAACCAGTATTATGGTTACTCAAACAGACTCACAGTCGAAGGTGAATGTTTCTAATGAAAGATCGAAAGATCCTGTTAGAGCGTAGATATTTTAACACAAATTCTTTAATTCCTAGTGAAATTTTGAAGGTAACTGGCCGTTTTTTCTGTTGTGGCAACGTTTTACCTTTTCTTGACCATAGAGTGTTAACATCAAGCTAGTACATACGCTGTAAGTGAAACTTCAAATATAAGTACCATTCAATGAGGTTACATTGAAATTTTTTACTTTTACTTTTTGTTACCCACATGACGTTGACTAGCATTTGCTATAGTTGATTTCCACTGTACTAAAAGAAGTGATTGCTTCCAGCCAAAAGTAGATTTTGCTGAGCGACACTTAGATAAAAAATTTCCATATAAGGTTGTATATCAGATGGTAACCGAAATTGAGAGAACCAATAAGAACACTAGAAATGCAATATCATGATTTTGAAATTCAATAGCAATTGATGGTTAGTGAGCGCGTAGGACTTTTATTCAGTTGAGACTCAAACCTACCACCTTCCGTTCAGTACTTCGGACACTCTAACGCCTAGATACAGTAGACTTGTGGCAAGCCAGCTCGATTAACTATGTCCATGGAGATAAACTTCCTGCATATTGCGAGTATATGACTATTGATATGTGATTGTTACTCGCAATACTGCATTCATTAGATCTCTTACTCACTTTGCCACTGCTAGGTATTTTTTATCCAACTGAGCTTATCGATGGAATTCGCCAGTACAAGACTCGCGAGGGATGGCTCATTTCCATGGTGTGAAGAGTTTCAGTTTTTTTTTTGGAAATATTTTTACAAGGCTCAAAGTGGTCAGAAGAAAGAAAACGAGAGGAGAAAGTAGTAACGTATTGAATCTGTTGACATGTCGTCAATACTAGACCCGCACGAAGAGTGTTCAGCACCGAGAACAGTGTTGATTGAAGGAGAACCTGGTATGGGAAAAACCACCTATTTTAAAAAGTACGCCTATGACTGGGCCACCCAAAAGGCAAGCACCTCAGGGCTGCGGCTCCACAGCATTCAAAGCAGTATTGTAGCTGAAGTGTCGAGAAATGCATTCTGATGTTTGCGAAGCCATTGATGAGCAGCTTCTGCCCCGTGACATCGATGAAGAAGTCAAACAACAATATCATTTTATTGATACTAGATGGATTGGATGAGTTACCATCCAGTAAATTGTCGATTTTTTCTGAATTAATTGAAGGAAGAGTACTTCCCAGATGCCACATGGTTGCAACAGCAAGACACGAAGCTGGAAAAGAGGTGAGGAAATGCTGTGACACGCTGCTTTAGATCGAAGGATTTACTGAAAACCATGTGAGAGGATTTGTCACCAAGTGCTTTAAGGAAAGACACGATTTAGCTCAACCGCACTTGGATATGGTAGAACGTGTCTTGAGAAGAAATAGAAAAAAGAAGGGCGGGGTTTGAGCTAGGATTTGATCACTGGGGGACAATTTGTCCCCTTAGCAAAAAATTGATGGGACTATTAGAAACGGAAGAAGACCTGACAGATCTTTACAAACCGCAATTGAATTGCCTCGGGTTGGTAGCGTTGAATGGTTTACCTAACGACAAATTGGATTTGAGTTAAACTCAATTGGGAAACCATGCAAAAGAGTTGAGTGAATTTGGATTTCTTGCATAAACGTTTTCAAGAATTCTTTGCAGCATCCTTCATTTGTGCTCAGATTCAAAGCAAGGAAATTAGACATGACAAACTAGTTTCCTATCCAAGGCATTTTGTTAGACTTGAAGAGGTACTTTTGTTTTCGTGCGGAATTTTAGCCATGAAATGCGATGAACAAGTAGTGGCTCTTGTAAAGAGTTTAAAGAATGAAGTCAGCGAAAATGAAGGCAATGGTTTAAAAGTTGTACTGGAGGCCATTAACGAATGTAAAAGACAAAAGAGTGATTTTCACTCACGGTTAGCGAAGTCTTTTGGAACTTGTTTGAATCTGACCAATTTGAATTTGTATTACAGTGGCATTGGTGGTGTCGGTGCTACCTCTATTACCGAGGCAATCAAAGTCAACAAGACGCTTACCAATTTGAATTCGTGTAGCAATGGTATTAGTGATGCTGGAACTACATCTATTGCTGAGGCAATCAAAGTCAACTAGACGCTAACCAATTTGAATTTGTAGAGGTAATCACATGATTTCGAGTTCAATTTGGAATAAATAAGCACGAGTAAATATTTTCAGACTAACAAAATTGAGTTATGTGAAGAGTTTTAGAGACCAGGCACTTTATTTATCACCAGGGGAGGGACAATTCATCTTCCTTTTTTCTTTTTTTTCTTTTTTTTTTTTTTTGAGGGGGGAGGGGGATGGGGGATGGGGTTTACACGGTTTGCAATGAACGGAGGCTGATCAGTTGTCGCCAATAGAGTTTTAAGGGGGACTATAGAAGACTAACCGCCAATTGACTGTCAATGAGGAATCATAAGTATATTATGGGGGAAGTAGGTAAATTAAGTCGTGACACAACCAAAATCCTCCTGCCCCCCATAGGCGATAAATAATGAGCATGAACATGAAGCTAGTCTTTCTGAATGTTTGACTTAGGGTTTAATTCAGATTTTATATTCACTATTTGAGATTGCACAGATAACTTGCAAGTTATAGGAACAAGGTCAATAATGTTTTAGTAGAGCTTTATGAATTAAGTATTTATTGCGAAAATTTTATGCTTTTCCTTTGTAGGCGTCAGCTTAAAAATATATTTGAGAGCATTTATCCTGTAATTTAAAATCAGTCGCAAACTTCCTTTCTTTAATTCCCGCAGGACCATCCGACTAGCGACTCTCTGTCCATGTGTTGATTGCGTACAATATTCTGATCAGGTCCATCTAGGTCAGTCCTTCTCGCCTAGCCAGTCTTTGGACGGGTCGATGATGGAGACGTCAAAGGAACAGACTCAAAGGCTTAGTTTACAGTATAGCTTTCCTGATCAGACTCCAACGATTAGTAATCAGAAGGAGGGAGGTTTTGATTGGGATTAAGTAGCAACTACGAGCGTCGAAGGTGAGAGTTTCTGGCCATGTTTTTAAGGGGTGGGGGGGGGGGAGGGGCGGATTCCGGCCTTTAAAAATTTTGAAGACATAAGAAGACGAACGCATCACTCGTCGGTAGTTTTGGCAATAAGATGGTACTTGAAATTTGCCGTGAGTGTCTTGTTAAGATGCGTGACCTGTAATGAGAGGTGGTATAGAGTGAATCACGCGTTGTTGTGTGGAAGCAACTCTGACGAAAACTCGTCTCCAGCTTTAGGAGAAAAAAAAGTTGCTAGTTATTCATGTGAACCTTAAAAGAATGCCGTTGTAATTTTTTTGAACGATGTTTCTTCCTGAGGCCGAGAAACGCATTGCAAAGTAAGTTTCATTGCGTGATAGTCACGGTGTTACTCGATTTTAGGTGTTATATTTCATTTGAGAATAAATGAACAACCCCCCTCTCTGAGTCTTTTAGAATACCTACCTTTTATGACTTTCTTCGTTCTCTCGACGGAAGATCAGGAAACAAGGAAACGAATCGGTTTAAACTCACATTGCTGTGCGTGAGAAGAGTTGACCCGAAGAAAGAGCAGGTACAGACAACATAGTCAACTTATTCACTCCGTAACTTTAACTTAAACTTCAATTACCCGTTGTTGACTTACGGTATATCACTCGCGTAAATGCGTATGATTACGAAAGTTTTAACACAAGCCTTTGGAAATAAGCGTATGGTGAAGATAAACTTGATACATAAGCTAATTTTTTTCTCTTTTCAGGACGAAAGCGTAGCCTCTTCACGTTCCCCGGGTGTAATTATTTCATTTAAATCACCATTCTCAGAGGTAAGTAGATTCACGAGTTATGAATTGATGCGCACTAAAAGGTCACTTTATTTGAATTTCATACTTTAGTAAGGGTCTGTTTTGTACTCAGACCAGCTGTTTTACTTCCAGCAGTCGTTTCTGATCTAGATTAAAGGGACAGGGAAGTGTTTTAGTGAAGATTGGAACACGCCATACGTGTCAGTCTAGGCGGAAGTTGCTATCTTCGAAGGCGACAGGAAACTGAAAACGAAAGCCTTTACTCACAGTTCGTTTTCCAGTGCTAGAGAATGACTCACCGTCTCTAATTCAATGACATGTTTTCCGAGAACTCGAGTTAGGCATAATTTATCGATGATATTTTTTCAACAAAGTTATTGTGCCTTTCAATTCAATCTGATAAATCATAGGACATTTGACCACAAGTAATGTTTGGGACAAATCATGCAGTCTTTATATGATTAACTTATTTTCCACAAAATTTGACTCTTATTTGATGCATGTAAGCTGATAAATCTAATAGTGCTAAAACATAATATTAACAGAGAGGTTTTCTTATACAGAAAACCCAAAAGATAGGGAAGATTTCCACAACAAATAACCATTGAGTAGGTAGGGATGGAAAGAAAATGGCAAATGAGGTTCAGTGTGCACTGAAGAGGCTATTGAGCATTTGAACTCTAATCCCAAAGCAATCTTTCTTTGTGCCTTAGCATATAGCTTTACTTTACCAGTAACAGGAACCACTGAATAGTCTGCAGATGTTAAATTATGCAACAGTCAATTCAAAGCTAAGTTTCCCAAAAACTATTGAAGTTTTCCTTGGCAATTTGTTGAATGAAATATTTACATATTATCTATTATATTTATATATTATTCTCAGTTCCCAGTTCAACCTGCTGTGTTTTAAAAATAGCAAACACATGCAGTATCCATGAATTGAAATATCTGAAGGTTTTACCATTATAGGATTCCTCTTGAGTTCAATTATTTTCCAACAACCTCTTTTGAGCATGATCGAGTGAAACAGCCTTATGTCATCTATGTCTTTCAGATTGTCCGAAAGCTTTCTTCAGTTCATTTTATTGTTCTATAGCAACAATTACTGCCTTAACCCTTTAACTCCCAGATCCAATTTGTAATTCTCCTTACTGTCAGTTAAACAATTCTTATAATGTTAGTTCAGAGGATTTAGTATTGGATCAACTAATTATCCCTGAATTGAAATTTTTCTTAATTCTTGTCATTTATTTGGTTGATTGTAAGGAGAAATTTGGTGTTGGTCACTCGTGGGAGTTAAAGGAATAAATATAGCACCTTAAATGGAATTTTTGTGACTGTCAATATCTCTCACATTTGATTAATATTTATTTTATGTTTTTCTTTTTCAGAAATTATTGCATGTCCATCATTTTCTGACTGCTCATATTGTGATTTTTTGAAGGCAGGAAATCTTAACAGAGTAGGTATATATGTTTTTTTTCCATTTTTCCCTCTTTAATATAAGACATATATGTAAGGATTTTTTGTGTCTTATTCTCATGGGAATGAAAAATGTTTATGTTATTATGGGCTATTCTCTTTTTTTCTTGAATATCAGTTTGCTTTGAATATGAAACATAATGTTAAAGTAGCAAGATAGGCCACTTATTAAATTTGCATCAATCTTTAACCAGTGGTTCGATCCTTTGAATTTATGCTCAGGAGTATAAATTGAATGTTGTCATCCTTCAATAGTGTTTGACATCATGTCCTATTATATTGGACTTTGCAGCTGAAATGCATCTAATGATTAGAAAGTTGCTTTGGTTGTTATAGGTGTAATGAGCAGTATAGGATGCAACTGCTTGCTCTTATGCAAGGTTCTGTATTTGTGACCATCCATATAATTTTTGGGAGAAAGGTGATAGCAAGCTTAAGCTCACAACAGGCTTCTACTTGAAAACATCCATGTGTATAATTATTAACTTATTGATTAGCAAAAATCAAAGGTGGAACATTTGGCTGTGAATGAGTTGCATTAGGATTTAAAGCAGACACTTAAATTACTTTTTCTCATGTGGAGGTTACTTTTGATGATGTTTGTAGCATATTGAAGCACAAAATCTAACTCAGTGCTGGACGAATTGTGACAATTACATGTAAACAATCCAATATGTTCAAGATATTCATAAATCACAGTTATATACAGCCAAAATGTTTGTGTAAAAGTATATTTCATTGGATGACCAGAGGGATTTTTAGGGGATGGTAAAAATACCATTTTACAACTGCTTAAATGATGAAATTTAAAATATTTCATATCTAGCCCAATCATAGATTTTTAGATTAAGGAGACCCTTAATTGTTTAAAAAATAGTAATCTGAAAGTTGACTTAGTGGCAAATGGCTAATAGAGGCTGTTTATTTTTGTCCAATGAAAAGTGTGTGAAAATGGCTGGCGCATGCTGAAAGGTTTAAAATGATTTAAGTAAGACACATGTATTCATTAAATCTCACCAGAGGAACAAAGCTAACAGAACTCAACACAAGGAAGAACTTGAGGATAAGATTTTTTCTAAAATGGTAGTACTTTGTACGTGTAAATGAGAGCAAGTAACATTATTTTGTTATGGATATTACATAATGTCCATAATAAAACCAGTCCTCTTTTTTTGTTTTCTCTGAAATTATAAACCACTTTTTTTTGTCAGCCTGGCTCCTTTTTTACTTTCTAGGGGCCTAAACTTGAGTGTTGTAAATTATCGAAATCCTGGAAAACACATGAAAACATAAAGCCCACTTCATGTAATGGACATCATATTAAAGACATCATACATTACAGACATCACATTACAGACATATTATATATGTTATGGACATTATGACTGCATGACTTTAATTATGGTAATTCTTTTGGGAGAAATAAATGCTACATGCATACCAATTTTGTTCAAATTTGTCACATCCAAGTTTTCAGTGCTTTTAACTAAACACCATTAATAATAACCATAACAACAACTGTACATGGATTAGGAGAAGTTACACCACGCTGACATGAGGAGTATAAATTTTCAAAAAGTGTGAGTCCAAGTGTGAATTAAGTTTTCTGAGACATACATGTATATTTAGAGTTAGCACCTTCTTTTATAATATCTGAAGATAACAAATTAAAATATAACATGCAATGTTTCAGAAATGTAGCTTAAAACAAGCAATAATTCAACTTTCAAAGGCCACTGCACTGATAATACTATAGAGAAAGTTGTCAATTCATACAGCTCAGTGCATTGTAACTTTCCAAAATAGTATCAACTGGCTTATTAACAGTCAATGAATAGTACTCTTACAAAAAGTTCAGAACAATCCAAGTTTAGTAATTAAAGCAGTGTTAAACTACTGCAATCTGCAGCTAGTTTGATTATTTATTTGAAAACATTTTCTTTTTGAAGATATTTAAAAAGCCTCTTGATATATGAAAGACTTGGAACATGGAAACATCCAGTGCCTTTAAGCTCTTTGGAGTCATAGAAGACTCTTCTCTTGTGGACAATATCAATATTGCTTCTCACAGGCCAGTTAAATGTTTTGACAACTTGGTGAAGAAATTTGATTTCAACCTCATTATCAGTAACCCTAAGGGCTCTTCCAATGTAAAACTCGGTGTCACACTAGAAATCTGCACCAGAAAGCAAGAACCAAAAGACAGCAGAAACACTAGTTAGAGCATGCTCATTAAAACTGAATCGTAAGGAGCATGCTCTTTATGGAATACTCCAGATACCACCATTACATGTACACCTAAGTTTAGTATTGATGTTATGATTATCAGCTGAACCAAAAAAGAGAATTCACTTGTAATTGGACCTGATTAAGATAAATTTATCAGTTCTGACAAAGTCAATTATCAAAAGTTCATATTAAATAAATAAAAATATTCCCTTATTCTTACCAGTGTAAGAAAAAGTTCCACAGCGTAATGTCCGTAACAAAAATTGTATAATGTCCATAACAGGAAGTTTTTACCTCAAACACAAAATCTAACTACAGAATAAGGAATACAATACTGGATTTTAAAGTTATGCAATCTGCACGGTGTGTTGATGTGTTGTATGTTTTCTCATCTTTGTCCCTGAAATCATATGGAGGGTCACATTTGGTCAGCCTTTGTGAATCAAATTGGTGGTTTTTGTTGTTGTTTTTGTTGTTGTTTTTGTTGTTGTTTTTGTTGTTGTTGTTGTTTGTTGTTTTTTTTAAATTCTAGTTGACTTTTGATAATTATAAATGAATAAAGGGGGTTTAAGTTTCTAAGGAAACTGTGGTTGCTGCCTTGGTGGGAGAGTATACCAGGATAATTTAGTATTATCAGTTGAGTTGATAAGGTTTAAAAAGATGACATTTTGAGTGTTAGCCCTTTGTCAGAGCAAACAAATTGT
Organism: Pocillopora damicornis; assembly: GCF_964200805.1. Classification (NCBI taxonomy): domain Eukaryota; kingdom Metazoa; phylum Cnidaria; class Anthozoa; order Scleractinia; family Pocilloporidae; genus Pocillopora; species Pocillopora damicornis. Next base: position 7,949,531 of record NC_142675.1, read on the forward strand.
CAGCTTTTAACCTCATCGCAGAGGCAAATTTACATTTATTTATCAACTCGGCTGACAATAAGAAAGTACTTTGATACAATTATATAATGTTGCCGTTAATACCACTTATAACCTTGGGGCACCTGTTAGTGCATTTATTTGTGACTGTCATTGTCTTTCATAACTGATATATAGTAACTGTTGTTCTGCTGCTTGTCTTTTCAGACTTTCTAAATTTATCCCTGATTCAAGGGTTATTTTCTTGAACCCAGGAAACTCTATACAAGGTAGGAAGACTTTCTGCTCTTTTTTTCTCTAATTTTTGAAACTTGTCTTCATTTTGTCAATCTGTATTAACCCTTTAATTGTCGTGAGTGACTAAGACAGAATTTCTCCTTACAATATCAACACAATATCAACCAGAGAAGTGATGACTGAGTAAAGAAATGTATAAATTTGGGGATGATTAGTTGATCCAATATTACTGTAAATTCTCTGAACTAACCTTAGAAGAATTGTATGGTTTGGAGTAAGGAGAATTACAAATTTGATGTGAGAGTAAAAGGGTTTACTTAATAATTTACTTGCAGGGAATAATTTTGTCCTGTTTGCATAAGTTTAGAATTCTGCATGCTCTTATTTCACTCATATCCATGTAGTATCAATTATTTTTTCTGGTAATGTTATGTCAAGAACTATGCATACCTATTTAATTATGTTGTGATCGATGGTTGTGATTATGTTTGGCTACAAACATGTGGAAATACTCTTAGAAAATGTTGCTGAAATTCTGGTGGTCCTTTTAATATATACTGCTGGTTGAATTACTGTGTACAGCTAGGTTTGTGGAGTGCTTTAACTATATGTTGACTTATGAATATTAACATTTGAGAGACTCGATTTTATGCTGATTGAGTCATCGCTTTGGTTCCTGTGTTGGGTGGTAATTTGGTCACTGATTAAGACTTATAAATGTATATAAAATCAAAGTTAAGCTCCCCTCCTAAAACAGGAATATGGAAGATCTTGTGCAGAAATCTGGTTCCATCCTTGACAAAGTACATAATCACCCCACACTTGCATGTCTTGGGAAATTAGCACATTCTTGCAAACTGTCTATCATAGGTTTTGCCAAGTTAAACCTAACTTAAGTCCTTCAAGGTACCCTTTGGCAATTAGCAGCTACCATGTTGATTTTGTGTAAATTATTTTTTTCGTGTGGAGAGGTTACTTCTGATGATGATTGTAGCATGTCAAAGCAAAAAATCTAACCCAATGCTGGATGAATCATGAAGATCGCGTAAACAATCCAACACATTCAAGATATTCATAAATTGCCATTACATAAAGCCATTGACGGCCAAAACATTTGTGTAAAAGTATATTTCACCGGATGGCAAGAGCAATTTTTACAGGATGATAAAAATAACCAAAACCATCATGACCTATTCTTTTTTACAACTGCACCTCAATAGTAAAATTTAAAATAAATTATTTTATATCTAGCCCAATCATGGATTTTTGCATAAATTATTTTTTTCATGTGGAGAGCTAGTTTACTTTTGATGATGTTTGTAGCATGTCGAAGCACAAAATCTAACCCAATGCTGGACGAATCACGAAGATCATGTAAACAATCCAAAATATTGTGGATTAGGAGACCCTAAATTGTTTAAAAAATAGTAATCTGAAAGATGACTTTGCGGGAAATGGCCAAGAAAGGCTGTTTATTTTTGTCCAATGAAAAGTGAATGAAAATAGCTGGCACGCTGAAAGGTTTAAAATGATTTCAGTAAGACACAATTGTATTCCTTAAGTCTCACCAGAACAACAAAACTAACAGAACTCAACACATAGAAGAACTTGCAGATAGGATTTTTTACAAAATGGATGTACTTTGTAAATGAGAGCAAGTGCAACTGGCTTACTAAGAGTCAATGAATAGTACTCTTACAAAAAGATCAGAACAATCTAAGTTTAGTTATTAAAGCAGTGTTTAACTATCGTAATCTGCAGTTAATTTGATTATTTATTTGCAAACATTTTATTTTCAAAGATATTTAAAAATCCTCTTAATATATGAAAGACCTGGAATATTGAAAGGTCCAGTGCCTTTCAGCTCTTTGGAGCCTCAGTAGACTCTTCTCTTGTGGACAATATCAATATTGCTCCTTAGAGGCCAGTTAAATGTTTTCAGAACTTGGTGAAGAAATTTGATTTCAACCTCATTATCAGTAACCCTAAGGGACGTAAAGACAGCAGAGTGGCAATAATTCTTAATAAAGAGACCACAACTTTTAGTTTGCAAGACATGTTTCGACATTCTTATGTCATCTTCAGTTGTAAATGCGATTTTAACGGTTGTACATTTGAATTTATATGAAATTACGTTACAAATTACGTATTGTTTACGTACGATTTGAATATTAAATACGAAAAAACGTGACAAAGCACGTGCTAGATGGGGAAAGATGGGGAAAGAAGGAGAAAAGAAAAATAATGATAATCATAAGAAAAATTATTATGATAACAGAATCAAAAGGAAAGAGACAGCTCTAGATGCTTCAATTGCTGATTAAGGATGGGTTTGTCCCACTTAATATGCAATGCCTCTTTGATCTTAATTTCGTATTTCGAAGCGGCAGAATCTAAAATGGTGAAACATTCTGTACCACAAGAGTCGAGACAGGCCTTTGATGATTGTAGGTGCTTGTAAATGTGTGAAGTTAACCCTAAGGGCTCTTCCAATGTAAAACTTGTTGTCACACTAGAAACCTGTACTGCATCTCAGAAAGCAAGAACCAAAAGACAGCAGAAACACTAGTTAGAGCATGCTCAATAAAATGGAATTGTAAGGAGCATGCTCCATATGGGATACTCCACCTATACCACAGTTACATGTACACCCAAGTGTGATATTAATGCTTTGGTTATCAGCACAACTAGAAAAGAGAATTAACCTTTAACTCCCAAGATCTAATTGTTAATTCTCCCCTCTAGCTGCTACACATTTCCTTGTAAATTAGTTATGAGAACTTGGTGCTAGATGAAGATAGCAGCTTCTATCTGATAAGTTTGAATATTCTCATCACCTGTTTCCTGAATAATGTATGGATTTGTAGGGAGAAGTTTTACATTAATCACCTCTGGGAGTTAAAGGGTTAACTTGTAATTGGGCCTGATTAAGATAAATTTATCAGTTCTGACAAAGCCAATTATTAAAAGCTCCTAGATAAACCAAACTATTCCTTATTCTTACCAGTGTAAAAAAGAAGTTCCACAGTGTAATGTCTGTAACAAAAATTGTGTAATGTCCACAACAGGAAGTTTTTAGCTCAAGCTCAAATCTAACTACAGAGTAAGGGATACATGTACAATTAGATTTTAAAAAAACTGTGAAGCAGCTTTGTTCCTATTATTTTAAAATAATTATTGTCTGAGTAGTCAATTCACAGGTAAAAAAAGTGTCAAGTGAACACAAAAAAATGTAGGTTGATTTTTTTGTAATGTTCATAACAGAGTTTAACACAAAAATTTTGGAAGCCTTTGTGAAAGAAAGGAAAGTTTCTTTTTCTGCTGATGGTCATGTACCCTGTGAGGAATAATGTTTGTAGAAATTATACATTGAAAACTGTGCAAAATAAGTTTGTAAAGGAAATTAGTTTCCAAAAAATTGGTCTCTGAATGTAATGTCTGTAACATGGAATTGCCCTCATGATTCTCGGAATCATGATGGCACATTTTGTTTCAAATGAAACGGGTGTCAAAGTGACTTTTAGGACTTTATTATGTACTTATGATCATACAAAAATTGTGCAGGCGGATTTTACCAATGAAAATAGAATCCTATATATGATTAATGATAGAACCGAAGTGTTATTGAGTAAGTTGTAGAAAGAGATGAATATGTAATGAAAGGTTTCAAAATTGAATGCTCATCCAGCTTATAACACAAGCATGAGGAGGTGATTTTTTCTAACAATAGCATAAACAATAACTTTCTATTAAGCTGTTGTTTCTTAGCTCTGCCAGAACAGTTAATGAGCTAGTGTGATATTCCCTGAGGAGGAAAGCCTATGTAATGTATGACCAATCAAAGCTCTCCAGAGTGCAGTTCGCCGCTAATATTACAGATCTATATATTTTTCACTACTGTTAGTAAATGTCATGAGAACAATGGGCATTCTGCACGATGTGTTGGTGTGTTTAGTGTGTGTTATCACCTTCGTTCCTAAAATCATGTAGAGGGTCACATTTGGTCAGCCTTTGTGAATCATGGTGGTTTTTTTTGTTGTTATTGTTTTTTTTTAAATTCCAGTTGAATTGTGATAATTATAAATGAATAAAGGGGGTAAGTTTCTAAAGAAACTGTGGTGCTGCCTCAGTGGGAGAGTATACCAGGATAATTTAGTATTATCAATTGAGTTGATAGGGTTTAAAAAGATGACATTTTGAGTGTAAGGCCTTTGTCAGAGCAATTGGGCTGACAAACAAATTGTCAGCTTTTAAACTCGTCATAGTAGCAAATTTATGAAGGGGTAAGTTTCTAAAGAAACTGTGGTGCTGCGTCGGTGGGAGAGTATAGAAGGTGATTTAGTGTTAACAACTGGGTTGAAAACGTAAATTAGCCACCGTAAAGAGTAAAAAAGCTGACGTTTCGAGCGTTAGCCCTTCGTCAGAGCGATTAGGCGATTAGATTAAATTTGGCGTGGCTACTGAAAGGAGTGGTGTGGAAACGAAAAGAAGGGCTGCTTACTTTGCTAGCCTTTGTTTTAATTAGCAAGAGCTTTGTAGCTGTCTGAGCGAGCAGTTTCAAATAATAATCATAGTAGCAAATTTACACTATCAATTAACTCAGCTGATAATGTGAAATTACTTCGATACAATTAGATAATGTTGTGGTTGGTACCACTTATAACCTTGGGCCACCTGTTAGTGCCCTTATTTGTGACTGTCATTTTCTTTCATAACTGATATAAATTATTATAGTAACTGTTGTTCTGCTGCTTCACTTTTCAGACTTTCTGACATTATCCCTAATTCAAGGATTATTTTCTTGAACCCAGTTAGAGTCATTGGTGATGTTTACTTCGCTTTATTCGCCTTGAGATCCTTATGAACTTTGTTGCAAATAGAAAGAATTGCTTTTTACTAAAGATCTTGTCTAGAGAGCCAAGTTTTCTTTAAAAAATCTGAGCGATTGACATGATGAGTCTTAACGGCGTTGTTGTCGCACAATAACTCGTTCGCGTCTTAAGCTGTTATAGTCATTGGTGATGTTCACCTATGTTCACCAATGTTTAAGCTTCTGTCTGATGTTCACCAATGTTCACCAGTGTTTTTTTACTAAATATCGTTTACTTTTCTGTATGTTTAACTTCTAATAAGTTGTATTGGATTGAGGACCAACTCGCCTACGTCTCTACTCGATTTTAAAACGTCGGCGAGTTGGCGTCGGCGAGTTGGCGTCGGCGAGTTGGTCCGTCGGCGGGTAATTGTGAAGAAGAGCTCCCCAAAAAACCTGTCGGCCGTCTGTCGGCCGACTGTCGGCCGACAGTCGACCGACAGTCGGCCGACAGTCTACCGACAGGTTAAGAAAAAAGAAAAAAATTGTGTTAAAAACGAACAGTTAACGTGACATAACAATCCGTAATGGTGATGTATGACTCGACAGACTTCACCTACTTACCGATCGACGGCAAAGTTGGTAGTATGTAAAGAAACGTTTCTTCCAAAATGTTATCAGATGCGTATAGGATATATCACTTGGTATGTTAAGTATGTATGTATGTATGTATTTGTTGCTAGCATCGTAATCTATCTTGCAGGTTTGGGATGAATTGCTATTTCCAATTTCAAGTTTAATAAATGATACAACTGTGAATCTTTTTACTCGTTATGTTAAGTAATAAAATACTATACGTAACAATTCGATAATTAGACTTGGATGCGTGATGCGATAATTGATTTAGGCGCGCGCCGCTAAAATCACGATTCTACGAGTGAAGTATCTTGTATATTTCACCACTCACAAAACGGCTCCTTTAGGAGCCACCAAATTTTGAAAGTCAATTGTCAACATATTACACATGTTGGATGTTGTATCAAGCGAAAACCGAGAGAAAACATTAAGGTTTGTGTTAACGTTTCACGGACAAGCTATCGACAAGCTACCGACAGGTTACCGACACATTATCAACAGTCGGCCAACTGTCGGCCGACTGTCGGCCGACTGTCGGCCGACAGGTAGCCTATATTTCAGGCAAAATCTGTCGGCCGTCTGTCGGCCGTCTGTCGGCCGACAGGTTTTTTGGGGAGCTCTTCTTGAGCTCTTGGTCTGTTTCCATATGTTTAAAATTAATCTGCATGCTCTCATTTCACTCATATCTATGAGAGTATTAATTATTTTGCCTGGTAATGTAATGTCAAGAACTATGCATTATATTAATTACCTAATGTATTGAATTATATTGTGATTAATGGTTGTGATTATATGTTTGGCTACAAACAAGTGGAAATACTCTTAGAAAATGTTGCTGAAATTCTGGTGGTCCTTCTGATATACTGCTCGTCTAATTACTGAGTACAGCTTGGTTTTTAGAGTGCTTCAACTGAAGGTTGACTTATGGTAATTCTTTTGGGAGAAATGAAGCTACATGCATAACAATTTTGTTCAAATTTATCACATCCAAGTTTTTAGTGCTTATGACTAAACACTAATAACAATAACCATAACAGCAACTGTACATTAGCAGTATCAACACCACGCTGACATCAGGAGTATAAATTTTCAAAAAGTCTGAGTCTAAGTGTGGCTTAAGCTTACAGTGTTCTCCTTTTCAGGCAGTAACCGGTAACATTTACATGTACCATCTGTAGTACCACTTATTACCATTTAAAATTGCTTGGAATTCTTGAAATTCAGCATGTAAATTAAAGGATTGCTTTACCAGTTTTAAAATTTATTTTACCTGTCATGTTTAAGTCAAGTACCCTGTGAGGAATGTTTGTACATGTACAAATTATGAATTGAAAACTGTGCAAAATAAGTTTGTTAAGGAAATTAGCTACCAAAAAATTGGTCTTTGAATTTAATGTCTGTAACATGGAATTGTACTCATGATTCTCAGAATAAGCAGACATGCAAGAAACTTCTGTTCGATAACGTGATAATGTATAACTTTTGATTAATACTTTAATATTGGAGTTATCAAACCACAAATTATCTTCAGCAATAAAAGAAAAAAAACTTGGTAACTGTATGAATTTTGTGCATACATCAATGTTTATGTTTGGGAACTATACAGCATTAAAATTCATTTCTCACACCCAGTTATCTACCAGTATTTACACTTACCCATCGCAATAATGAGTGCTATTGAGTTCAAAAGGAAAAGATATGGTTGAATGAAAGAAATATCTAATAACATTTCATTTTTCTTTAATTGTTGTTATTTAGGTGTGTTATCCTTTGTTAGCTTACACACTAAGCGTGACATTGATCACACTTTTAAAACCAAAACAAAGACCAAGCGGGCTAACTTGACCGAAACAAAACATAGTGAGTCCTTCATAGTTTAAAAATAATATATGCGCATATTGGACATGCTAAGCATGTTGTGTTGGAATGTTGTGTTGGCATGTTGTGTGAGAGTTATCACCTTTGGTCAGTCCTTGTGGATCATGGTGGTTTTTGTTGTTGTTGTTGTTTTTTTTTTTTAATTCTGGTTGACTTTTGATTATTAAATGAATAAAGGGGGGTAAGTTTCTAAAGAAAATGTAGTGCTGCCTGAGTGGAAGAGTATACCAGGATTAACTGGGCTAATAGGGTTTTAAAAAGGTGACGTTTGAAGTGTTCACCCTTCATCAGAGCGACTGGCCTAGCAAACGAATTGTCACCTTTGAAACTCGTCACTATGGCAAATTTACATTATGAACTCAGTTGATAATACGAAATTATATTGATAATTATGTGATGTTGCCATTAATATCACTTATAACCTAGGGGCACCTGTCAGTGCCCTTATTTATGACTGCCATTTTCTTTCATAACTTATATATAGTAACTGTTGTTCTACTGCTTCCCTTTTCAGACTTTCTGAAGTTATCTCTGATTCAAGGGTTTTTTTTAACCCAGGAAACTCTATACAAGGTAGGAGGGCTTGCTGCTCTTTTTTTCTCCCATTTTTAAAACTTGCCTTCATTTTGCCAATCTGTAAATAACCCTTTCTCCTTACAATATCAACACAATATCAACCAGATAAGTGATGAGAATAATGAAATCTATAAATTTGGGGATGATTAGTTGATCCAATACTAAATTCTCTGAAGTAACATTATAAGGATTGTGTGGTTGGGAGTCTTAGGAGGATCACAAATTTGGTGTGAGAGTTAAAAGATTAATAATTTATTTGCTGGGAATAATTGTGTCCTGTTTGCATTTGTTTAAAATTCTGCATGCTCTTATTTCACTCATATCTATGAGAGTATTTATTATTTTGCCTGGTATTTATGTTATATCAAGAACTATGCAAGCATGATATTATACCTATTTAATTATGTTGTGATTATATTTGGCTACAAACTTGTGGAAATACCAGAAATAGTTATATTAATATAATAATGGTAATGGCATTGGTACAATTTTGGGTCTGTTCATGGAACTGCAGGTGTTGTATGATGATCAAACAGTAAAATGTGCACTGATTTTACTGGTTTTGATCAATCTACCAAAATGAAGTTATTGTGATGCTCATTACATAGATGATCTACTTTTGAGAGTGGAGGTGTGTGATATTCTTTGGAAGCTCTGCAGTTATTTAAGTGTTTGTCTGCTTGCTGTCATCATTGTAGGGCTGCAGTGGCTAAGAGAAGTTTCATGTGAGTGTATATATTGACCATTCTTGCATGTGAGTCCAGGTGATACTGCATGTATGGAGCTTCTCAGTTTTATCAATTGAAGTAGTTGTCTCAGGGCAGCTAGCAGCGAGTTTTTTCTCTCAGGTATAACTGACTTGTGGGCTGTGTTCCGCGGATTTGTATGGTGTTTAGTGTTTTGGTGAAGTGTTAGGGAAACCTGATGTTATGCTGAGAGATTTTTCACTTGTGGTTGATCTGATAACACTTGTAAGCATTATGTTAAAGGAGATTGCGCACTGGTTTTTATCAATTATGCAATTGTTGGTCACCCACTTATAGGGCAGTACATGACGTATTTAAAATCCCCAAGTACGTGTGTTGCATGGTGCTTGTGGATGATGATCATTCTAGTTTATCACCCACTACATTGTTGTTTCAACATTGTTATCAATAGTTTGTCCATGTGGGAGTGGTGATGGATGATGCCTCAGCAATGTTGCTATAACAACTGTTATTTTGAAATTTCTATGGTCATTCTAGGGGTGGCCAATTGAAGGATGCGTATACTCAGTCTGATCATGCAATTGTATTGATTTATATCTTTCTTTGTAAAAGGATCTTGGAAAACATATGCCCAAGATTGTCTGGTTGATTATTTAAGGTGCTAGGTGATGAGAGATTTGAACTTCCAAGCACTGCAACCCCAGGTGCTAGCTGTGTTTAGATGTTTGTTTTGCTGTAAACAATTATGGATCAGGGGCAGCTAGAAAATATGGCTATGGCACTGGTGACAAATGGATAGTAATGCTGCACTTATCTTTATAATAGTGGCCAGAGCTTCTTTTTACTGTCGGACTTTGTAATTGTTTGAAAGTGGTGGTGTATACCAAGACTGCAGTTTATTTTGATGTCTGGGGCTTTGTTCGTGTAAGGATTAATGCACTGGAACACCAATTGGAGAGGTAAAAATAAGTGTCACTCATGCCGAATTAATCCTTTGGGTGGATAATTTACAACTGAAGGTTGTTGGTGAGAAAATTTACTAGTTCAGTTTGAGTTCTCCTCTCTTACCCAGGAATATGGAAAAGGTGTAGTCACAGAGTTGGTTATTTGGGTTGACAGAATAATAAATGTCAGTGGTTGACAACCTGCCAGCAGTTTGTGGTAGGGGTGCTAGATATGAACCTAGTAATTATAATGGCCTTGCTCACCATAGATCTATAGTTGCTGGTCCTGGCTTAGCGGAGGGTGGAATTGGCTGAAGGTCTAAAATTCAACTTCTCATGGGGATTCTGATTTTCTTCTTTGTCGCATGTACATGACAGGGCATAAAAATATTTTTCTTCTGGTAAAATAATGTTTACCAAAACCACTGGAAAACCTCTTAGCAGAATTAAGCTCCATTGTTAAAAATTATATTCCTACTGGTCTCATGAGAGTGCATGGCGATTGGATGATGCTTGTGCTGGTCTGTTGCATGCTTGTGATCACATTTAGCTGCTTTTTTCATTGCAGTTTCAGTTGCAGATGGAGGTTGCATCCCCTTTCTTTTGATACTGCATGTAGAACAAGGTTGTTTGTTGGGTTTCTTTGCCCTTATTGTAGTGGTAACTGCAACAGGTGGATTTTGTTGTTAGACATTTTTGCCAGTTGACACAATTTTTTTATGAAGGTGATAATATTACTGAGACTTTTAAGTCTGTTGACTTAGAGGTTATTATTTCACAGTTCAATGGCTTCTATTTAGTGATTGTTGTAAACACGGTGACCTGAAGTAATATAATTTCCGTATTTGTTGTGTTGATATTTCCTGGTCTAGTCACGGAGTTGGTCTATTAACTGGCTTGGTAACAGACTGATTCCCATATTGACGACAATTTTCCTAGCACAGTGTAGTTTGCTTGTGATTAAATATGTAGTTTGCTTATGATTATGTAGTTTTTGTCCTTGTTTGGATGGTGATGGATGATGCTTTTGGAATTGTGCTTCAAGTGACCAAGTTGTAGCAGTGATCTTTGTAGGGTGGTAAATGGAGGTTTTGCAGTCTTGCTTTGATGTTTCACTGTAGTTTATATATTTGTGTCTGCTTGTGGATCGTTTTGGAGCTTTGGAGGTTTTAAGGTTTAGGTATAATGGTTACGCTGGCAATGATTGCTTTTATTATTAGATACTTCTTAGGCGAAATAAGGTATTTTATTAGTTATGTCCTAAATTTTTAAGATTAAGTTTATCTTTTTAGATTATTTTTTATTTTAGCAGTATAGTATATATCATTTAATTATTTTAGTGATTTGTAGGTCCACATCAGCCTTCCTGGCTGCCGATTTGTAACCTACATTACCAAACAAAATGATGATGATGATGATTAAGAATCAAACATCAACCAGCCAAAACTGACCGGGTTTAAGGCCCTAGAGAGGAAATAAAAACTTATTTCCCCTTAACCTTTCAAATCGCTTTTCATTTCTGCTGTTTATGTCTCTGGTTGTTACTTTGTAAACTGAAAAACAAAACTCTTTCTTAATCTAGAAACTGGTTTGAAATGAAAAATCTCTCATTAAATCTCTTATTAGGTTCTTTGGTTGGTGTTCCTTGCTCAAAAGAATTTAGAAAATGACATCACGATTTGAAACCATTCTCGGTCTCAATTTGTTATCGGGAGTTTTTTTTTTTTCGAATGGGTTTGATTAACATTACTTAATGTCAATTCTCTGTTTGACAGGTCATCCTGAATTATGGCTACAGCTATTTCGCCATTTGCGTCTACGAAAGAAACTACCAGCTATGCAAGGCTATGCCGCCTCCTGGTGGATTTTGGATCTCAGGTGCTTCGGTCCACTTTTGACAAAATACATCCACCGGCGACTCTACATACAGTTTTGGGAAGTACCTCAGTGCATTACGCCACATTGCACTCACTGTACAGAGGGAGGAAGAAAGTGCTGAATCCTACGCAATGGGGAAAGTTGTACCCCACTCACGCACCCGTGTCTTCTGCAGCCTTCGATATCACACTTCTAACGGTGCTTCTTAGAAATATCTGTGGTTTGGGCCCTCCTGCCAATGGATGGGATCGTCTTCCCCTAGCTGCAAACATAGGCATCGCAGATGACATCGCCAGAGTTAAATATTATAGGAACACTGTATACGGCCATGCTTCTCAAGCCTCTGTGGATGACAGAAGTTTCAGTGCTTACTGGCAGGAGATACGAGAAGCTTTGGTGAGACTGGGAGGAGCTCATTTTAGAGCTGAAATCGATAATCTTGAGCACGACTGCATGGATCCAGATATCGAGGAGCATTATCGTGAACTGATGAAACAATGGAAGAAAGACGACGACAGCATCAAAGACAAGCTTGAAGAAATTGAAGGTACGAAAAACATCGTCCAATGCCATTGTGAATGAATCAGAAGGCTACAAAAGTAGATATTCTAGTTAACACGGCGGTGTAGGCTAGCTCATTATGTTTTCATTTTGGTCGGAACTACTCTCATATTTGAAAGGTTACTAGCGTTATGTGTGGAAAATGATGAAATTACCCAAATGTTGACATTTGGCTACTCGTGTACAACTTCTGGAGTGCATTTTTGTGATTTCTGGGCGTCTAATTAAGTTTCATCTATTCTGAATAGACTAGATATTGATATACGAATCATTGTTTTACCTGCACCTAAACGTGAGGCTGTGATATAAATATGCTCATGAAACTGCGCATACCTTTCGAAATTTTCAGGTTCGCTGGAAAACATGAAAAGCATTATGGAGAGAAACTTCAGAGACACAACTGACAAGATAGAGATTGAAATGAAGGAGGTGAAAGAAAAACTTAGTAGTCTGACGGACCCAGTTGAAAATCGCACACAAGAAGGTTGGTTGGTAGAAAGAGATATCACAGAAAGAAATTATTAAGAGCGACACAGCTCTTGTGCATGGCGACAGTAATAGCTGGATGTCGGCCAACACAGCATATTTTAGTACTTTAGCGATAAACAATTTTGCGATTTGGCAAAAAAAAGTACGCAGAGAGAGGTTAAAAATACATCAACAACTTCAAAAGTACGCGAATCTTTGAAAATCGCAAAAAGTTTAATTTTGAAACTCCCGCAAAAATAGGAAACCATTAGGTACGAGCAGTCATTCGTGCGACAAGAACACTGGAGAGCGGAACTGCGTGAAAATCTTGAGGTGGCCACTTTCCGACCACCATTGGTTTTTACTTTTTTGGCTCGACGGACGATTGAATTGCGAATCCGCAGCTCGCAGGTCTTTCAAATATCGCGCGTGCTAAAAAATTCTTAGTGCGCGTCTTGAGTAAAATGAGTTAGAATAGGATGCATGTGGTTATTTTACAATTCTTGAGGAAAAGACTGTGGGCAAAACCTCCCACTTCATCGCAGGCGAGCCTCCGGTTTTCTGCAGCATTTTAGACGAAACCTCGTGACAAAGCAAGCAGAAAGGCGTTGTTTGGTTTTCATTTATTAGTTCGTAGTCTCGCTCTATCCCGAAAAAGCCTTGCTCCGAGTACGGCTCCGATATGAATATTTATCTCGCGAGTAATTTATTTTACGATAGAGTTTCGCTGTCAGACACCGCTCAAGCCGAACAAACAGAGTAGTTTCAACTGGATTCATGATCTAAATGGCTTTAATCAGTAAGCTTGAATCATACACTAAAATCTTTTTGCATCGTCCAAATAATTTCTTTGGCAACGGTAACGTACTCATTCGCATATTTAAATTCGGTGCCAAATACCAGAGAGGGACCACAATTTTCAACGCTGCATTCATTAGATTTCTTACTTCTTTTGCAACTGCTAGGTGTTTTTGATCCAACTGAGCTTATCCATGGAATTCGCCAGCTGTACAAGACTCGCGAGGGATGGCTCTCACCATTTTCATGGTGTGAAGAGTTTCAGTTTTTTCTTGGCAATATTTTTACAAGGCTTAAAGTGGTCAGAAGAAAGAAAACGAGAGGAGAAATCACTGACGTATTTGTTGACATGTCGTCAATACTAGACCCGTATGAAGAGTGTTCAGCGCCGAGAACAGTGTTGATTGAAGGAGAACCTGGTATGGGAAAAACCACCTATTGTAAAAAGTACGCCTACGACTGGGCCACAAAACAGCAAGCACCTCAGGGCTGCGGCTCAACAGCATTTAAAGTGGTATTGTTGCTGAAATGTCGAGATATCCACTCTGACGTTTGGGAAGCCATTGATGATCAGCTTCTGCCCCTAGGCATCGATGAAAAGGTCAAACAACAATTTTTTCAGTTTATTCGTGAAAATCAGTCCAGCATTTTATTGATATTGGATGGATTGGATGAGTTACCATCCGGGAAATTGTCGATGTTTTCCAAATTAATTGAAGGAAGAGAACTCTCCAGATGCCACATAGTTGCAACAGCAAGACAAGAAGCTGGAAAAGAGGTGAGAAAATGTTGTGACGCGCTGCTTCAGATCGAAGGATTCACTGAAAAGCATGTGAGAAGATTTGTCACCAAGTACTTTAAAGAAAGGCCGGATTTAGCCACCAAGCTCTCGCAACGGGTGTTGCGAGATAAAAACCTGAGAGAAATAGCGGCCAATCCTCTAAACACAGCACTTCTTTGCCTTTTATGCGAAGAGTTTGAGGGCACACTCCCCGAAAGCAGAGCTCAACTGTACTTGGATATGGTTGAATGTGTTTTGAGAAGATATAGAAAAAGGAAGGGACTACTAGAAACCATCGAAGACTTGACAAACTATTACAAACCGCAATTGAATCATCTTGGAAAGGTAGCGTTGAATGGTTTACTTGACGATAAGTTGGATTTTAATGAAAGTGAAGTGAGAAACCATGCAAAAGACTTGACTGAATTTGGATTTCTGTCAGTGCAGCCTGGTGGCAGCAGCAAACTGAGACAAACACTGCATTATGCTTTCTTACATAAAAGTTTTCAAGAATTCTTTGCAGCATTCTTCATTTGTTCTCAGATTCAAAGCAAGGAAATGAAACCTGAAGAACTAGTTTCCGATCCAAGGTATTTCGTTAAGCTTAAACAAATACTTTTGTTTTCCTGTGGAATTTTGGCCATGAAATGCGATGAACAAGTTGTGGCTCTTGTAAAGAGTTTAACAAATGAAGTCAACAAAAATAAAGGCCGTGGTACAAAAATTGTATTGGAGGTCATCAACGAATGTAAAAGAGAAAAAAGCGATTTTCACTCGCATTTATCGAAGTCGTTTGGAACTGATTTGAATCTGACCAATTTGGATTTGTCTCGCAATGGTATTAGTGATGTGGGTGCTACATGTATTGCTGAGGCAATCAAAGTGAACAAGACGCTAACCAATTTGTATTTGCGAAACAATGGTATTAGTGATGCGGGTGCTACATGTATTGCTGAGGCAATCAAAGTGAACAAGACGCTAACCAATTTGTATTTGCGAAACAATGGTATTAGTGATGCGGGTGCTACATGTATTGCTGAGGCAATCAAAGTGAACAAGGTGCTAACCAATTTGTATTTGTCAGGTAATCGTATTAGTGCTGCGGGTGCTACATGTATTGCTGAGGCAATCAAAGTGAACAAGACGCTAACCAATTTGGATTTGTCAGGTAATCGTATTAGTGATGCGGGTGCTACATGTATTGCTGAGGCAATCAAAGTGAACAAGACGCTAACCAATTTGTATTTGTCTTACAATGGTATTAGTGATGCGGGTGCTACATGTATTGCTGAGGCAATCAAAGTGAACAATACGCTAACCAATTTGTATTTGCGAAACAATGGTATTAGTGATGCGGGTGCTACATGTATTGCTGAGGCAATCAAAGTGAACAAGGTGCTAACCAGTTTGGATTTGTCTCACAATGGTATTAGTGATGCGGGTGCTACATGTATTGCTGAGGCAATCAAAGTGAACAAGACGCTAACCAATTTGTCTTTGTCTTACAATTGGATTACTGCTGCGGGTGCTACATGTATTGCTGAGGCAATCAAAGTGAACAAGACGCCCACCAATTTTTTTTGGTTTTAACGACTTAAACAACTTTGAAGTAAAAGGGCACTGCCTTTAAAGTAGGCAGGTACCTTTGAAAATTGAGGGCCGAAGGCCCGAACTTCTAGGGGGGTCCTTCTAGGGCATGCTCCCCCGGGAAATTTTCAAAAGAAAAGTCACCCAGAAATGCATTTTCCTGCAATCTGGAGAAGAAATCTTCTTGCAATGATGCATTGCAATTTATCTATTATAACAAAAAAGAATGGTACTCTGGGAGAATTTGTTTATTTCACTGTTGTTTTCGGAGCCTCTTTTTATCCTACAGTTGCAAGTTTAAGGCCCATTTCCAACTTTGATGCAACTCGCGCCGCGACCCAATTTCCTGTAACACGAAATTCCCAGATCACTGAAAACCTTCTGAAATCGTCTTTCTCAAGAGCCATCCTGAACATATAGTCAACAGTTCTACGGTAAATACATTCGCCGTTCGTTATTTCACTGTTCCCTTACAGTATTTTGAATTTTGTCTTGAAGAATCCTAAGAAAAATTTTTTTAAGTGTTACGCCTGGAGCTCTTCGTACTCTGTGAGGAGTCGGCGAAAAGGACAATATTCAAATTTTTTCACTTTCTAGAAGCGCTTGAGGATTCTAATTGAAGACAAAATACTTCCGATAGAAACTGGTATTTTTCAAAGAGAAATATGGAAAAATATTAGACTGTCGGACGTTTAGTTATTTGAAGACCGTGTCCGGTAGTGTCTGGTGAAAATTTTCTTAGTGTCACGCTTGGATCTCTTCGTACTCTGTGAACAAGGTCAGCGAAACGGAGAAAGTTGGCATTTTTTCACTTTTTAGAAAAGCTTGAGGATTGTAAATGAAGGTAGAATATTTTCCAATAAAAAATTAGTATATTTCAAAGAGAAATATGGAGTTGTTTGAGGACCGTGTCCAGCCGTGTCATTGAAATTTTAAACGCTTTGATGGCTTCGTACTCTGTATACAGGGTTAGCGAGAAACATCAAGTTTGAAATTTTAGGCTGCCTGGAGGCGCTTGAGGATTGTACATAAAGGTAGAACATTTTCATATAAATATTTTTTGGATTTCGAAGAGAAATATGGAAAAATATCGCACTGCCGGACGTTTAATTATTTTAAGAGTAGTCACTTCATTGCAGGAACTCGAACGTCAGCGACACTGACAGTTTGTGTTACAGGTTGACGAGGTTTAGCTGCCAACTAGGACGAAACAGCCGAATTAAGAACAAGTCTCTGTAAGAATCAAACATCTTGGGGAATGAAAGTTTTCAACCCCCCTTCAAATTTTGCATGCAGTTAGGCGCTCAGGGGGATGCACAAAAATACCTTTTATAAAGGTCGCAGCACTCTTGTTGCCATGGTAACAACAGCTGCTTGTTCGAGGCCTAGGGCCTCGTTTTCACACGAAAACGTCGCAAAAAAAGAGTGAAATTTTTATTTCTCTATCTCAAGCTAAATAAAACATTACAAATTGGCACTTCTATCATACATAGTAACATCACTCGTCTCTACATTGATTCATTCAATTTTCCCTGGGAGTGAATGTGAACACACCAATAGATTATTCATCTCGGTACAGTTTCGGTCATTTTTGTTGTCGGGTAAAACAGGTATAACGTTTATCTGAATTTCTCCAAAAGTGCACCGATTCTGCAACTGAAACTACCCACCTAGCTGGTTATAATATTCTAGTTATTAAATATGTAATAATCTCTGCGGGCCTGCCTCTACTTTTTATGGAAGAAATTCGCGAACGAAGCTCAAAATCAGATATTGCATAATTTAGCGATGTTTACATCTAATGTTCTCAACAATAAATGTTTCAGAAAAATGAAACATTCAAGGCTTTGAAAGAATGTTATCTGATGAGCAATATCCCGAAGAGAAATCTCACCTCTAGTAGTCATCTTTAAAAAAAAAATTGATCAACCTTCATGGAGGACTACTCGACGTAGCAACAAACATATACCTCAAATCGTATGCATATCATCCAGATTCCGAATGCTGCACCTTCTTTTATGGGAATTTGAGCGAATTGAAGTCCTCTGAAGATACAATGTTATACTTGTATGTCATTTCAGACATGTTGAAGTCGGCTGATCTACACGAAACTATCCTCACACCGGTCATTTGTCATTAACATGTACGTTGTCACGATGGCGTGAATCCGTATTTCTCCATGAAGTTTCCATCGGTCGCCCCATAGAAGACGAGAAATGGACATTTTTCGAAATATCAGCAGATTTCCGCGCATTCTAGGTGAAAACAACCAAAAAGAAGAAGAAAACCTCGATTGAACGCTCGTAAACACTGAGAGGGCAGAAATCGCAACTTGTCAGCGACAGTACTACATGTAAAACCCAGTCGCCACAATAGCAATTTGTACGACTTGCACGAAAATCATCACCAAGTGGAGATTTTGAACTACTCAGTATCCCTGCAGTACAAGAAACGGAACAGGGGTTTCATCACAATCAATTTCCAAAAATTTAGCTTTTTTCAGGGAGTCTTTCACGTGCTCGAACGTTATATTGGCTTTGAGCCTTGAGATTTATTTTCCTTGACAATAAAATGCTATAGAAAGTGCTTGCAAAATTACAAAGGAACTATTTTTAGTGTCGGTTGGACCGAGAAATACAGATTTGAAATAGTTAATGCTGTCACTGATGAACCAAAGGGCACAATCTTCTCAGTTATTAGATTGATAATCTCTACAGACCAACGTTATTGGACCGAACGATCTCCTGTTTCTTCCTGGTGAGCCAGCCACCTCAGGGGAAAATTAAAGAGAGCTTTGACTCTTCTTTTTCCTGAAGGACATGAAGCAATCCAGATTACATATTAACCATGGAAAAATTCTTTCAAGTGACAAGTTGCGATTTGCGTGTGGATAATAAGTTGTTTGAAAGGTGGAATTATGACATTATGAAAATCTTTTATTTCGAACTTTGTTATGGAAGGAAATATCGATTGACTCGATTGCACTGCGGCGGTGATAAGTCTCTCCTCATCATATCTTAGGCAAATTTTCTAACAGTTTTCCGACAGTTTTCAGATGATTCGAAATATCTTAGTTCCTGTCACAAGGAAGTGATAACTGCCCAAATCTGCTCTTTGAAAGGAGATGCCTATGTCGTTCAAATTGCGATTGCAACTGGGTTTTACATGTGGTACTGCCGCTGACAGTTACGATTTATACTTTCAGATTCTCAGTGTTTATTAGCGTTCATTCGAAGTTTTCCTATTTTTTTCTTTTTTTTTTCTTTTTTTTTGGGGGGGTTGTTTTGTTTTTACTTCAGAAAGCGGAAATCTGCTAAAATTTATGAAAAATTTCCATTTCTCGTCTTCACGGAGAAATACAGCATCGTGATAACGTACATTTTATGACAAATGACCGGTGTGAGGATAGTTTCGTGTAGATCCGCCGACTTCAACATGTTTTAAATGATATACAAGTATAACAGTGCACCTTCAGAGGACTTCGAATTGCTAAAACTTCCATGAAAGAAGGTGCAGCATTCTGGACTAGTGCAGCACTATCTGCATGATATGCACACGATTTGAGGTATATGTTTGTAGTTACGTCGAGTTGTCCGCCATGAAGCTTGATCATTTTTTTTTTTTTTTTTTGATGACAACCAGAGACAAGATTTCTCTCCGGGATATTGCTCATAAGATAACATTCTTTCAAAGCCTCGCACGTTTCATTTGTCTGAAACGTTTGTTGTTGAGAACATTTAGATGTAAACATCGCCAAATAATGCAATATCTGATTTTGAGTTCTTCCTCTTGTTTACTGAATAATCTTCTCAATTACATTACATCTCTTTTGAGCATCACCTTCTTAGAGTTGAAATGCATTTTGAACGGAATTGTCAGAAGTTATGGCGAAACCATGTAGAAACCAAGCGACCCAACGATGGAGTTGTTTACGATGAGTTCAATTCCTATTTATCCGTGAAAGAATGAAATTAACTCAAACTAGTCACCAACGAAACGGTTTGACTTAGGAATAAGACTTCGTTTAATTCAATTTTTTTTTTTAACGAATGAAGTCGTTCAAGACTGAATCAAATTAATAGATTTAGAAAGCCGTGCCAAAATCGAGTTGATTGTCTTTTCTTTTCGAAGCGAGAGCATGACTTTCTTATCTTAGTTTTCACCGGTGCTGATCAAAAATTTCAAACATAAAAAAGTGCATACCTGAGCTGTTCTCAATTTTTTTCATCTCTGATTTCAATTCGCAGAAAAGTTTTCAATCACGGTAAAAATGACAATAACGCTGAATAATACAGTAGGTAAGCGTAGTGATATTTCATTTTGATAAACTTCAACATGAAGCAAGTTTAATTTATTGATGAATTGATTCATGATAAAATTAAAAGCGTCCCATTCTTAGAGTTTTCATACAGGATTAAAGAAATGTATCAAATAACAGCCCTTTCGCTGTTTTAAGCCTGGCTCAATTACAAGTGTGCTGAGCCCTAAGATCTTAGATCCGGCGCTTGCCAACGATTGTGTTTCCTTTCGTGAATTCAGCATAAATAAAGCGGTAAATTTTCCAAAAATACACCGAAGAAACCAAGGGAAGGGACTAGGTTATCCTGGAAATGAGTTCTGAAATAATTCCTGAAATAATTCCAAACAGCATTATCTCGTTTATAAGCGCAAAATTTACAAATTTACACAAATCCCAGGCATTTTGACCGCGACGGGAAAACCAGCGAAATGACGTCCTGAACTTGTTGGGGAGAACGGCAACGCTAACACCGGAAGTCGAAATAAAGTCGTGTCCAGACTATCCGTGTGCTTTCCCGTTCTTAAATAACGTTCCCGTCCTCTTGCTAAATCACTCTAATCTTCGTTGAAATATCAGGTCATAAATTACGCACAGTGTGGAGAAGATCAAAATTAAAGAATAGAGTTTGGCACTATAGTCATTACAGACATATCGCGTTGCTTAAAAAGACACAAGTTGAAATACGTTACAGTGTTCTTTACAAAGCAACATGAATACACTCTGAAAGACTTCTTATAGTTCCTCCCGAGATTTTGCACACGGAACACGCTGAACCAGACCCCCTTTCTTAAAATTGTTTCCATCATTAATGATTTTATGCTGTTGCGGACCACAACGGTTTTGTGCGGATAGACCTGATATTTCAACGAAAATTATCGAGAAGGCGCCTTCCGATCACTTTTGTTAATTTTGTAAGTCACGCAAGTTCGCAAGCGTTACGACCGATTACGTTTACGCAACAATTTAGGACAACTCGGCATCAATTCTCGCCAAAAAATAAAAGAAAACTTTTTTCCGACGGAAAGTCGACAGGAGTGCTCCTATCGAGAGCGGCACTTATGCGGTCATCCGAAACTGGCATTCTTTTCCTTATTTCTTGGTGATTACAAAACCTTTTAACGCTTCGTAAACTGCAGCCCTTTGGATTCTGATATCGAGCGTTGATTTCAGTGAAAAGCTCCTCGTAAGAATGTTTCTGTTCGATAAGAAACCGGCGGACAAAGTCTTTATCTAAGACATTTTCCCGCTTGAACAAAAATGGTCAGTTTCAATGCCATAAACCGAAAACAAAAAACCAAAAGCAAATCGTAACCCGTTTTCAAAATTCCATACGAAAACGAAAAACGAAAAAGAAACTTAAAATCTTTTTTTTTTGAGCTACAGAAAAAGAAAAACGGAGAGCATTAAGTGAATTCGAATTCCGTTTCCTTCCTGACGAGGAAAAATGAAAAACGAAAATGGAAGTCCAATTTTGCTTTTCCACTGCAAAGAAAAACGAAAAACGAAAATACAATTTGAGTTTCATTTTCCTATGCAATTGAAAATCGGTTGGCTCTAAGGTACACGGATTATTGCTCTATCATTGTGCTTGTCTTCGGGAGCTCTTCAATGTAAAGTCCCGGCCACACATCAATTCTAGCGGCCAAGATAGTCTCACCAACATTTCTTTCCGAGCCCTAATATTTCGGTCCGGACTTGAGGCTCGTTCGAACAAAAACAGCATTACCAATCCGGTCAGTACAGAGTGTAGACTGCATACCGGGTAAAAAATGCCGACTAGTTACAAAATGTAGATTGCAGACCGCAGACCGGGTACAAAGTGCAGACTGACAATTTGTACTGTTTTTTTGTCTGATACTTGATCACATGTCTTATTACAACTTACCGAACGTCACGCAAGTGCTTTTCCGCGATCATCTTTCACGATTATTTGCACTACTGTCGAATATTCCTTGCCTGTTTCTTGATCACAATCGTTCTCAATATAATTTCAAGCCTCATTTAGTATTCTCATTTTGCGTGCGAGTTGGTTGGCTTGATGTCTGTATAGAATTTACCAACTAAATAAAAGTAGTTGTAGATGTAGATGTAAATGGTGCCACTATCGAATATTTAACCTGCACAATATTCGAGAAATTCATCTTTTTAACCGATATGTGCATTTTGTTAACGAAAATGCGAACCAAGACCAAAACTGTTCCTTCGAATTGATATATTTTCAATGTTCAGAGGTGTACACACACTGATTTTCTCATATGTGTCTTACATTGTTATTGGTTTACATGAGGAACTGGAGCATTTTCATAGGGAAAAGCGAAGCGTTGCCCTCGTGACTAGCCATTTGTCTACTTTTTCGGTGGTTTTATCTCCCGTCGGTTTGGTGACTACGCAAATATTAACATGTGAAAATCAGATTATACGAAGACTTGAAATTCCACTAAGAACGATTGTGGCCGCTTTGATAAAAATCAATTGCAACGGCCGCTTTGTTTAAAACAAATGATATCAAGAAACGGGCAAGGAATATTTAATAAATAATTACTGCGGCAGTCAGCGTTATGAGATATATTGCAGCCAGCTGAGGGCGTAGTCTGCCTAATGACCTCTGCCCATCCCACCTCCAGTCCACACAAACTTTTTTCCAAACAACACAACTGCCCAAAAATAAAAGAAAATTTATTCCAAAAGTCTTGAAAGTTCACATAAACCGAATTCAACCGTACCTATATTCAGCAAGTCCAAGAAATCAATGCAAACCTTAGCCATAACATGAATGAGCTGGCTCCAAGAGCCCTTTTATTTTCATTACTTCAAGGTTTCGAGCGTCTCTCTTTCAATAAAAACCAAAACAAAAAGAATAGATAGGCATTGTTTCTTATTTCTGTTGCGATCTTCAGATCCATTCAATGAAATTTGACCACTGAAAGCTTCCGGGAGGGAGGTTTGTGGGGGAGGGGGGATGCGGGATGGACAGTAAGGGGGAGGTGGGGACACAATAGGGGCGAGGTAATCACAGTCGTTGTAGATAACTCTAAAATGGTAATGTATTGCCAGCGGACAGCAAAAGCGTGTGAAGGAAACGAAAATCGCAATAAAGCCCCAACAAAGCCTTAATAGTGGGATTGGGAAGGACAGGAAACTGACTGCTGCTAAAGCAACGCTGCTATGCTCCCCCACTTCCCGTACAACCCCTCCCCTCCCACCCCCCATCCACTCCTTATCCTACGAGAGCCATGATCCCTCCATTAATTACGTGACCACACAGGCTGGAATGGGGGAAAAACTTGAAAACACCATCAGTAAGTTTAGTAAGAGCTTGGCGAAAGAAACAGAAAGGTAGTTATATCACCCTTCCCCTCCCATCTCATTTGCTTTCGCTTTCAAAACCCATTTCCAGTCTTTTCTGGAAGAGACTTTTGATGTTTGACACCAACATATCCTTCTGAGAAGAGAAATAAAAGGAGGAAAAAATTTCTAAAGAAGAAAGGTAGTATTACTCGTATGCCAATGTCAAATGCATTGCGTTGAACTGATTAAAGAACCCTGATGAACTTTCCCTATTTTTAAAGTCGTTTAAAGCCACGTACCTTATAATCAAATCACAATCAAGCCGTTTTCAGTAACCTGTGTAACAGGATGGAACAATTTTGCTTAGACACTAAGGATTTGGTCGAGATTATACTGAAATACCTGTGATGAAAGATGGAGGAAACAAGTTACATAGGTCAAGTAAGAGAATAGTGTGCTAAGATTGGGATCTTGGAAGGGTTTGAAATGCTGCCGGCTAGTGTTACAGCTTGCATATTTAGCCAACTTAACTCCCATGTTAGTCTAACACTACATTGGAATCACCCTTTTCAGGAATATTTCTATGCTCTTTGGTCTCGTTCGTCTGGCTATTGGCATCTTGGATGACTCAGAAAATATAACCATGCAGCCAGGGAGACAACTTAAAAATAATGTGAAGTAGGTCTAGTGTTACACTACCCTCCGCGGGAACTTAATTTCGCGAAAATGGAACAGGTATGTATTTTGCAGGAATTTGATTTCACGGTTTGGCCAAAAATGTGAATTAAAAGGGACTAAATTTCGTGATAATTGTATCATCAACTGAGTTGATAGCGTAAATTGGCCATCGTAAAGAGTTTCAAAGCTGACGTTTCGTTGTTGAACTGCCCTTGATTTGTTCGTGTCACGTTATCGAGTGGGAACTAATTTACCGCTTTCACCTTAAGAGTAATGAAGCGGATTCCCTCTGTATGCAGTATTTTTAGTTGAAATTTACTTGTGAGAAGTGGAAAAAAGTAATTATCATTAGCTCACTTCATTTAATTAAGCTCAAAGAGGTTCATACGAGGTGACCAAGGCATTAGTAAGAATATTAATATTGTTTTTAAGTCTTTAGTTTGTTGAGTATGATTTAGTTATTCGTTTACATTTAGCATATACCTTTGTTAATTACTATATCAGTTCAAAGCCCGAAGTTATTTAGGAGTAGGCTGCCACGATGCGTTCCCAATTAGTTAATATTTGTGACTGTCTTGTCTAAATTCCAGTGGCGGACATGCTTTGTTTGTCTACTGAACTTGCTATGAACCCATTCGAAAGTTCTAATTTTGGTTTACGCAGTCAGAGATTGATTCGGAAACATTAACTACGTCGTCGTTGATTTGTGAGATTTTCGTAAAAGTGTTTGGGTTAGTATTCTGACGTCAAAAGTTGGATCTTCCATGGTCAGTTGACCAGCAAGCCCACTCTTGCCTAACGATAGCGAAGATACATTCATGTAGTTTAGATTTTACTCAGTATTTAGTGAGAATTAAGAGGAAGAGTAAGTAATAGAAGAGAGTTAGAGTCAGACAACCAGAGTTACCAGATTGAAGTAAATTGATATTTATGACAAATGGTATATATATGAACCGAGAAATGAAAGAAGACTGAGTAAAGACATATCAAGAATCCTTGATCCCTTTCGTAAAAGGGTGTTTCAGTCTGCAGTTAGTTTCCCCGTCATTGTGACCCAAAATATCTAACCCAGTTTTTAAAAAGGGAAATTTGAAATTTGGTTTCCGAACCTCCTGTTTATTTCTCTATGTTCTTCTTGGTACATTTTCTATCATGTCTACATGACGGCAATTGTGAAAAGAGAAGACTCCATTCTTGAAGAAATTATGTCAGTAAGTCACCACTAAGCCCCGTTAGCGCTACGTGCAGATATTCCGTTGTTGGTACACACCTGGAAGATTAGAACCGTATCAGAAGAAAGTATCAGAGGAAGTTTGGGCTGTTTGAAGTTTAAAATTCCATACATCCGTAGAAACAAACGTTTGTTGAAAACTCGACAACTTATCAAACTCCATCCGGGCGAATCTTTTTTTGTGCAACTAAAAGTAGGCGCTAAAAACTATTTGATCTAATTTTTGATTTTACGAAAACTGATTTATGTATGATAATTAGCTTATATATTTGATTACCTTCAATTGAAAAGGTATAAAGAAAACTGCGGTGATAAACATAATACATATATCTTAATATACGTTTTGGTTTGAAGTATCGCTGAACATATTTATGAATTGTGCCGTTTTTTTGCCAAGTGTTTCTGCTCATTTCCCAAAAGGCGGGAAAAGCAGAGCGGATAGAGAAGCGCAGCGCACGCTACAGGTTAAACAATCTTTCTTTACAGTACAAAGTAAACAAATGTACAATATTGCAGGATATTTGTACCCTATTCACGTGTTATTTGTACTCTTATTATGCAGTTGGATAATAAACCCATTAATCATAACCATTACAATTCCTAAAATTTGATTGGTGCATTAGCTGCTTTATTTTTTCCTTAATCATTCTGTACAGCTGTAAAGACAGTTGGCTACAATCGGACAGTTGAAGCAGCCAATCATACTTAATCTACTCAGAAAATCCACCAATCACAGAATAATCACGATAACCATAGCAACAACCACTTATCCTAAAAAAAATCTAAGGAATTTCCAAAAGGGAGAATTTTTTTTTTTACTTTAGAAATTATCTGTACTGGAGATATTGGCCCAGATGCAATTGTTGTTTTCGGAAGTTGAAACGGTTAAGATTTATTAATGACAGGACTTCCTAATGTCCAGCTCTGTCTGTAATCATACTCGTGATTGACATCGCAGTCGTCCAATTTTGTCAATCACTTGCTTGATTAAAGACCCGATTGGATTTCACTCGGTCCCATTATTTATCGCATGAGTTGGCAAACAAATTTTGCTTCTATGTCTTGACGTAGAAGCCCGGAAGCTGCATTTTGTTTGAATTACCTTCTCTTCCCTGTCCAGCTGTAACTTTGATATCTAAAGAGGAATTTTTCCTGTTTTAGAAACACATTAAAACTTCAAATCTGACTTGATTATGGAAATCATAACTCTTGGCTTCCTTTTATGAGAGACGCGGAAGATGTTCCCGTTTGTGCACATTCCACAGAGTCGATCGCCACGCAACGAATAGGACTTATGGAGTCGTTAAACAAGAGCATAAAATCTTTGTTATGCGTTAACCAACAGAATGTTTGAATTGACAAACTTTTCTTAAATTTTTATTCTACGCATTTCGCAATAATGATCGAATAATTACCTTTAAATTCTCATGAAGCCATTTCGGACACTTGCTGCAGCTCATGATAACTTCTTGAGGTAAAGTTTTCTCCGTGAAATAGTACTGGGAGAAACACAGTTGATTATTATTAATATACTTCAAAACTTCTTAAAGACGGCTGGTATTATGTTATTTACAATGAGCAAATTAACCATAAATTAAGTTTGCACCGCGGATTTAAGTCAAAGGGAAATTTTCCAAGGGCAATTCGAAAGGAGCGAGATCGATTGTGCTCGCTGAAGCAGAAGAGTTCTTTTCTCCATTTAGTTGTTTAATTATTTTTTTCTTTTCAATTTCATACCAATATTCTGCCAAAAAACATTTGGTGCATTTCCGAAACACCTCATAACTTAAAATACACTTCTCGTATAATAGTAGATACGTTTCACTAGTTGAAGTTACTTCACTGAAATCAAAATGAAATTATAGAAGTCTATTTAACTCAGATTTAAGCGCAAGAGGTCTTCATTTGAAAACCGACCAAAAGCACCTGAGTGGGAGGTTGCTGAAAGCATTTTGCTTCCAGTGTTAGAGTTTAACTTGATGTTGCTGTCAGTTACAAAATATGGCGCCTCTCACATTTATCTTACTTGCTCCTTCGTCCGAAGTGGTTATCTATGTCGAGGAAATGGGTAAGCAAAGTATCCTAAGAATCTCGTGCTGTTCTGATCAGTTTACTCTTTATGGGTAAAGCACCATTCGTTTCTAAAAGAATGTAGAGGTTGCACCACTTAGTAATCGATCTTCCTTACTTACCAACGATGTTTTACTTCCTTCGCAAAGGGCAAGCACCATCCGTCATGTCGACTCCTTCAAATCCGTTGTATTCAGTGGAAAATGACAACATCACCCTTTAGCGGACATACACTCCTGATGGTACTCCTCTGGATGAAGTAGAAGTAATTTTCACTCATGATTCCCCCTCGTTTTCTGCACAAAGAGTTACGAGGTATAGGAGTAGAGGCACAACTCAAGTGGCTGATGACTTCCAAGATGGATTCGTTGTGATTTTTAACAAACAGCCAATTAACAGTGCCAATCCTTCGCTCGCAAAGATCAGACAACAGATCGAATGAATTGAATGTGTCCCGATGACGTGAAATTAACTCCCGTTAAATACGTGGTCGAGATTTCAGTTTTTCCCTATTTTCTCTCAGGGACTTCTAATAATAATAGCAGTAATAATAACAATGATAATAATAATGATGATGAAATATGAGAGTGATCTTCGCAGTAATGAACACTGCTTAAGCAGTAGTAAAAATAGGACCTAAGAAACATTCAGGATTTTTTTAAAAAAAAACCACATATAACCCCCCCCTCCCCTTTTCAGGATAACCACCACATTTCAGCTATTGAAGTTCTGTAGTCCTTTTATTTTTTTAATTCTATTCCAGTTTTTCCAATTTTTGGAAAGTGAACTACACACTTGTCTCTCAAAATCAAAATAAAGAGTAGATTTTATTTGCAATTTTTATGGAATTCTACAGTAGAAAAAAATTTTTGCATCCCCTCCCCCCTTGGTCTCCCCATAACCCGCACACCCCTGCATCCCTCCACTTAACATTCCCTCTCGTAACCAGAGTTCATATAAGGCGCCCCGCTGACTTTAGATTTACCTTTGCCAACACCTTAGCTGTAATACATAACAAAGCTAGTTGTTGTTTCCACTTCGTGTTTGTGCAGTTGCTTCTCGGCTGATTTTACATCCGGCACAAAACTTAGATATGTTTTTACACGACATGGTTCGAAGATATACGAAGAAGCTGATATCAAGATTGAGGAAAATTACTCTCTAAAAAATGTATTCAAATCGACTTTCCGGCACTTCTTGGTATGTACTGACTAAGTTTGCGCGTCTGGATTGCGTTATTTCACTTGTAATCCGCTTGACTTCCGTTTCCGGCCCCAGGAGTATTGGTACACCCGTGCATCCCCAAAGGGAATAGATCAGCGCTACCCGACCTTAATTATATTTAGTAGCCCTGAAAAAAGAATCCACGGTTGATATACAAGAAAGAGGAGATGAAAACTGTCTGTTACATGTTATTTTATATTTGCGTGACTTTCATTTAGCTTGATACGTTCGCGTGTTCGATATCGATGCCAATGTTCTCATTCGACACATTCGCAAGTTTCACGCATAGTTCAATCTGAAGGGAACGTTTCTCCGGAAGAAAATTTTTTACAATTCATAGAAATTTCCTTGGTGTTTAACATAAATCGAGTTTTCTTCCATAAATCGCACCATCCGCCACGTTGTTTAGAGAATTTTGCCGACTAAGGCCGTCAATTTCACGAAGATGATCGTGACACTCGGTCCCAGTCTCAAAGCGAAGAAAGGCTTAATTGTTTATTCCTTCAAGTGACTTCCGTAGGATTTTGGCACAACCTTCCTCATTGAAGCATCAGCAAAGGTCTGATAGGATGGTGTCTTTCCGTGATTATGAAATTTACTTACTCTTTCTTCTGCTGGTAAAGTTTCACGGGTCAGGTAAGTGTGAAATTTATTCTCCCACACAAAGGATTTTACGGTGTCTTCTTTTACCGGGTGCCATTTTAAGCTTAGACATCGAAAACGCCAACCCTTTCTTTCTGAACGTTATTTTCGTCAAAATGATTTCCGAACTCCAAGATGGCTTTCAACAATCTTTTGTATTTCAAAATTAAGATATGATTTGGAATTTCAATCACGTGATAGATGAAGTCTGAGTAACTATGATGCGATAGAAATCACAAGCAAATGATTTTATGCTTCAAGTGTAACAATACCATACGTTCAGAATTTAACACCAACTCTGAAACTGAGAACTGCACTATTTTCATGGTTAGTATGAGCCCTCTTCTTAGCCATGAGAAAAGTTACTGCTTTGTCAGGTGGCTTTCCATTACAAGCATGATGGTCAGAAAAGAGTTGCCATCTGTACTTAAACTCTCTTCCTTGCCATCCATCACCATTATTGGGAAGAGCTGTTACCAATTTTTGCTCGCATTGTTGGTGCAAATAATGACATCAGCAAGGATAATTGCTGCTAGCTAAGTTGAGTGTTACTTTTCCTCCAAGCAGCAATCATGTAAAGAAACTACGTAATGCACTTGGATGGATAAATGAGAATTGTTTGCTCACATGTACATGTATGATTTGTCTACTTGACCAATTTTTTAGCTTTATGCACATACAATTGTGGTACCCCACACCGGTCCTTGTGGAAGACTTATTTTTGTTGTGCATTTAAAAACAGTTAACGTTTTAAGCAGGGCCAAAATTTTTGAAATGACCACATGTGTGAAGATATGTTGGCTTATCATATAGTTTACATACTGAGATTTACTCCAAGCTAAATTAACAAAACAAAAATTTATTATAAACTGCAAAAATTCTGATAGGTAGGATGGTTTTTCTCACAATTGAGAAATGAGCATCTGACCAATTAGAGGTAGACCAGTGAAAACAATCATTTGGGTTTTTTAGCCTTTGTGTTGTGGGGGCTTGCCAAATGGAATGAAAGTGAATGTCAGCAAGGTTTGCTGGTTGCTGACAACTGTAAAATTATGACTTCAAGGTTGAAAACAAGAAGTCAGCTGGGCTTCATGAAAATTGGTGAAAATCATTCTGATTTTGCCTCATGCAAACTGATCACAATCTTTGTCTAAATCTATGCTTTGATCAATTGCTAACATTTGCAATCCGGGGAACTAAAGTGGAATCTCTTCCCAATGGGTACAAAAGACTTAAATTTTATAGATTCTGACTCAGATAAGAAAGCATTACAATCCACCTTTTTGATTTGATTTGTGCTTGTGTGAATGAGCAAAAATTTGTTTCAAACTGGTACTATTATTTCCATGGTATTGACACACTTTTCATTCAACTAATTTACTCCTGTCCTGCAAGTATAATTCAGCTTCTTATACAATACCTTATTGATGGTAGAAATGAGGTCAAAGATATTCAAAGCTAAAGGAGGTGCAGTACAAGTTTTGACCATTGTTGACATCCTTTCTATGACCGAGGCTATAGATGATAGAAAATTGTGTTTGATGTCTTATTTCTTATTTCTATTTCTATAACATTGGAATTTTTATGCCAGCTTAATATGCCAAAGTTTTCAGAAATTATGCACATGAAATGATTGATCATTGCATTTTTGTTTGTGCTGTCATTGTTTTTTTTTCCCTGTGTTATGTGATGGCTTCAATGATAACTATACTATTAGTATAATTTCTCACTCAGGTTATTATAGAGATGCCCATGCTCTGATTGGTCAGGTATTGCATCATATCTTGTTATAATCACAGTGTGCAGGGTGATTATAACAAGAGTGCTAAATTTCAAAATGGCTGCTTTGCATGCATTCTGTCAAGTGTTGCAAGGGAGTGTTGAATTCAGTGGGAGAAAACTAAATTGCAAAGAGCATAAAAGATGCTAAAAGATTAGCAGAACACTTTTCAAAACAAAGGGATAAAGTTTTTGATATTAAAAAATTTAAACCTCTTAAAACTGCCTGCTCATCTTGATACAGGTAATCAACATAATTGTAACAAAATGTGTGCAATGTTTTCTTTATTTACAGAATTTATAACAGAATTTGAAAGCACCTGGGGGATTGTATTAAAACAATTTTTTGCTGAAGGCAAAGGGGAGATCATTGAATAATATTCACTTCACTTCATCTTCCACAAATATTTGTTAATTTTTATTCATTACTGTGTCTTTTTACCTTGGTTATTCACTACAGAACAGGGCAAGATTAGGGAAAGAAGTGATGTGTTTGATCTTTTATTTCTTTTCCAATTTTTAGGCACAATTTTTTCAGCACTAAACTTTAAAGCCCACAAGAATTTTGTTCTGGTCATCAAGAACACTTGAATGGTTTCTTTTCTGTTTTTTTCTTCTTTCATACATATCTTATGTGATGGGTTGAGGATGCTCAGATAAGACCAAACAAATTTTCAAACACTCAAAGCCAGAAGACTAGAAAATGGGGGAATAATAAATCCCTCAATCGATAGTTTAACATATACTGTAATATGTGAGGACATTTCCACTTTCCCTTTTCCACCTCCACAAGTTTTTCTTCGACTAATTTCTTCAAGTGTACTGTTTCTAAATTTTGGAAATTTTACCACTATACATTAATTTCGGAAAGCGGAACTTGTCAAAAATTATTTTCAAAAGGCACAAAGAGTAACATATTACTGTTATTGAACCTTATTTCTTAGCAAATGAAAGTATACTTTGGGCTGATTGATACAATCAGTGAATACCAATGTAGTGCATATTTATACTTATTGTTGTTACTGCTTACACTAAAAGTGCCTCTGTGGTGGACTCTATTTAAGCCCTTCTTCCTAAATATTATCTTTACACATGTAACTAAAGGGCTGAAAATATTATGTTTACGGTTGTCGATTTTAGGGGGTGTGGATGTGCGTTTCACCCAGGAACCTTCTAGTCCAAGCTACTTTAACAATGGTAGTGATGCCAAGCTAGTGTGGGACTACACTGATCCACATAATGACATTCAGGACATTCTCTATGAAGTTCAGGTAAATGCTGCATTTGTCAAAATGATGGTTAAGAACAGTCTTGGTGTCCAAGAACATCCTAGTATTCCTCCATCTTACAAAGGAAGAGTTAAAATTGAAGGAAGAGCTACCCTGGTTATCAAGAACATCAACCCTAGAGACAATGCCAAATTTAACTGTGAGCTCATTGGAAGCTTTCTCGAAACAGTTAAAAGTACAGTTCAGCTTATTGTGGCAGGTAGGTATTACAGAAATAGTTATCAATCAAACATAAATCAAATGAATTCAACTCATGTCTTTCATATTTCTTTGATCTGGAGAAAGTAAACAATAGCATAAATTTGGGAACAGTAGACAGTGCCACTTTTACTTGGCATGAGATACTGCACTCCTAAAAGGAGAAAATAAATTCTACCCTTTTTGCTTTGCTGTTTCTCACGAGTAAGAAATCAAAGAGTTATTGCTTTATTCTTCTGGCAACAACTACTGGGTTACTCTGTTATGTGTAGATAACTGTAATATTAATATAAGTACTGATATTTTCTCTTAGCAAAGCTGTCAATTAAAAATGATCAGTCGAAACTATAACAATACAATTGGTTGTATGATTTTGCTAAGTCAGTGACAGAAGGAAAATATTGCATGACCAATCACAAGCAGCAGGTGAAATAAATTTGGTGTGAAAAAAACCATATTGCTTTTCAAGCCTTTTAAAGAGACTTGCCAAAGGGGATGAAAGTCAGCATTGCATCATTTGCTGCTTTCTGGGGATTAATATGATGATCATCAAGGTTTGCAGATGTAAATTTCATTAACAGATTGGTGACTTCTTCAAGTAATCTCTGACACTTAGGAGCAAGTCAAGACAAAAAAAATTTAAAAGTTATTAAAACAATAAACCAACAAAGTCTATAATCTAAGCTCTTTATGCTCTTTGAAAGACACTGAACGTGCAAACAGAAAATAATTCACTGATGACCAATGTGGCCAGGTAAGAATGTTGTCCTGAGCAGATGATGTTTTCATGGAGGTCAGTTCAACAGCTTTGATTTTATTGCTGACTTTGGTTGCCTCACTGAGAAACTGGCTGAATTCCACAAAAAGCAACATGAGACTAAAATTATTCAATTTCAATTTACAGTATGAAACGTTTCGTGAGCTTATGTAACCTAAACTTTTCAGAAAATTTTCATGTATCAAACAGAAGCCTAATGTTCTTTGCACAGACTTTATAATCTTCTCTCTGAGTGTTTTACCTGTCATTTTCGAATACAGTATCTAAGAGTACATTTAGTACATTTAAACGAGTGTGATATTGAATATGTAACTTCTTTGTCATTTGACTGTGATTCAAAGTTGAAAACGTTTGTGGCATCTCAATACTCATATACAATTTACCTCATTGTTTGCTTGAATGATTTTATTCACTTGTTGTGAAGAATCCAAACTCACTGTTTACTTTGTTCACTTGCTTGTTTTTGATCCTTTATGACTCATGACTAA
The DNA here is from genome assembly GCF_964200805.1 of Pocillopora damicornis. Taxonomy (NCBI): domain Eukaryota; kingdom Metazoa; phylum Cnidaria; class Anthozoa; order Scleractinia; family Pocilloporidae; genus Pocillopora; species Pocillopora damicornis. The sequence goes on from NC_142675.1 coordinate 7,983,354, forward strand.
AAATTTTTGAGCTCACCAGCCATTACAACACCTTCTTTCTTTTCTTTATTTTAATGGTACATTTGCTAATTAAGTTCTGTTGGCTTATTTTAACTGTAATACAATACCTGTCACACAGCTTACCTTTTCGAATTGTATTACAATAGAAAGATACCAGGTTATTATGGCTTAAAAGGGCAAACGAATCATCATTTGCATTTGGTTTTTGTAGCCTAAAGCCAATTATGTCTCATATTTCACTTGTACAATACAATACAATACAATATACAATATTTATTTTGCCATATACGACATTTACAGATGGAAAAAAAAAATGAAGAAAATTGATGACAGAGAATAAATGGCGAGAAAACCTGAAAGAAACCACGAGGCTTATAACAAGTCAGGCTTTCTCACTTAAAATAACTAATCTTATATTAGAATTACAATATGGACTTATGGTAATTAACTTTGACCGCGCACACGTACACACACACACATGCACACACATATTAAATAAGTTAGTTAAGAATTACTGCCTTACAGAAGTTAATACCTAGAGAGAAGAAATTCCTTAAGCTTTCTTTTAAAAGAAGCGGAAGAGGGAGAACTAGTTATGTCAGAATTTAGCGAATTATAAAAGTTTGGACCTTGAAAGTAAATTGAAAACTTCCTGGTGTTCGTTCTGCACAGTGGCAAGCGGAAGGACTGAGCATTCCTAGTATTATAATTGTGGATTTGACTATTCAGTAAAAAAAAGTTATTGAATTTGGAAGGGAGTGTAGAGTTCACGAATGAAAACATAAAAGTACCTAATTGAAACGAATGGATATCATGAAATTTTCAGAGTTTAAGTTCCTTAAAAGTAGGGCCAGTATGGGTAATGTATGTAGAATTGCTTACTGTTCTTAACGCACGTTTCTGTAAGGTTACAATTCTTTGAAGGTTTGACTTGTAGAAATAATTGAGGGCCAAACATCTTGTTTTCTTTTACTAAGAGTGGACCTTCTTTTAACTTTAAGTTATAGGAAAGCAGCATTCAGCACGCCACTGGTGTGTTCTTTTTATTGGGAAGAATCCATAGTTTCTCTTTCATCAAAATTTCAGTTCTCTGGGTTTAGGATGTGTCCTGTTGATCCTTTGTCAGACCAAGTTCTGAGTGGGGTGTGGCTTGGTTGGCTCTGTTCCTATTTGTTTGTGCAGCAGCATAAATTTTTTTCACTTGAATAGAAGTAGCTTAGAAGCCAGGGTCCTTAGCCCAAAGAGTAAATTCCTGAATCAGCCCTTAATTTTCTAGGCTGGGGCTCTGCTTTATAATTTAGCTCGCGAGTAAGTTATCGAGTAGTTAGAGCCCACAGGTTAACTTGTACTGAAAGAGGTTTGAGCCTCCTTCTACTATTTGGCTGTTGGGGACCAATTGCTTGATGTTTTTGTCTATTTTATCGACGTTGGGTAAATTTTGAGATTAGGTCCAAGTAGGATTTGTTACGCTATGTGAGGAATGACATAATCTCTTTTACCTTTCAGAGGCACTACTTATAAACATCTCTTTAAGAGGAAAATATTACATTGAAGGATCCCTTGTCACCATGGCCTGTGAAGCTTCTGGGAAACCATTGCCGGATGTGGCATGGATTAGAAATGGAGTACTGGAAAGTTCAGGGAAGAAAGTTACGTTTTTAAAGCTCGAAAATATAAACAGAACAGATGCAGGAAAATATACATGTCAAGCCAATAACTCAGTGGAAGTCACTTCTATTGATACATCAATTGTAGTTCAGTGTAAGTATATTTTAACCTTAATTTTCTATTTCTGGATTTACTTTATTTACAGTGCGATTAATGTTATTGGGGTGACAGTAACCTAGAACTTATAAATCTGTTCAAAAATGAAAGGAAACAGAATTCCACATCAAATCATTTTTGGCTTTCCATGCATTGGTCCCAATTATCGGTTGGGACAATTGAATTTACGTGAAATCATTGCTCATGGTATGTTACTTAGAAGGATGCGACATTTTTTTTGCTATTTCATTGCTTCAGTTGGACTGTGTTTAACTCCGAAAATGGCTTAAAACTATCTCCGAACCATTGTGATAATCCAAAATTCACTCCGTTTGACTAGCGCACAAGGCTTTGCCACCTTATACTAAATACTCGACTGTCAAATGACACAAAAGTGACAGACTGTACCATGGAGTGATTACAAGCTTCACTTTTTTTCTCATTTAAAGACAGGGAAGGAATGACAAATCCTGCACTTGGGTAATTGATTTCTATGACTTTCTGGTTTTGGAGGTTGTGTAACCTGCAAGCATTATGCCGCCCCCTATGAAAGATATGTATTTCCTAACTTCGTCTAGTTTCCCCCAGGTTTTTCGTTGAAACAAGCAGTTTACATACTATTGTCCGTGCAAATTAAAAATACTTATAATCAGAATTGCAATTTTATTTAGCCTGTTTCAGACTCCCAGGAAGTATAAAGAGCCACGATAGTGTGAACACAACCTGACCAAATCTCTCTGGTTTTTCGCTTTAGTTTTTTCGCTCTGCTGCTGCTTAAGCTTTTTGCAAGAGTAAACTTGAGGAAGCTTGGATTGTTAATGAAAATTGAATTGTTTTTTTTGCATATTTGGTAGTGGCGTCGAGCCAAAAATCCCTAATGAAGCATCTAGCCTTTGAGGCCCTCGACTTAAGGTTTCTCTAAAATTGAGGCTCTGTTCCTCAGGAATCTCTTAGATAAATATATCATCCTGGTACCAATTGAGGAAAATAAGGAATGTCTTCAAACTGATTCAAACTGGGTTTCCGCGAGGAAAATAAGGAATGTCTTCAAACTGTTTCAAACTGGGTTTCCGCTTTTTTGCGAGATGAGATCCTCTCACGTGCAGCTTCTAGGACCCTGTTGCATTCGCCTTTTGACTCAAAATGAAGGATTTTCATCAAAAATTTTTCAAGAGCGACAACGTTTTATGTCCGTTAAGACAAAAAGCTGGGCTTCACAAATTGCTCATTTTTAGTAACAGAGGTTTTAAATAGTTATCCTGATAACAAAATAGTTGATGTTATTTTTCTTGCTGCAGTAATGCCGTTGTTTTTCAGTTTGCAATGTGTAAGTTAAAGTATTTTCCTTATAGTCAGCATTCTAACCATGGGTAGATGAGTTGCTACAATTTTCCATCACAAAAGCGTTATATTTTCTGCCCAAAGCACTCCATGGACTGATACAAGACAAACCCTTGTTGCCTTATCATGAACCATCTAGACTTTTAAAAGAGGTTATGATTTATAACCAGGCGAAATGTATAAGCGATGAATTAAACTGAAATTGAGATTTTGATTTGATTTAAATTTTTAGACAAACCTGAAGGTGTGAGGCTCACAACCAATGCTGCACAAAATACCGTCACTGAAGGAGACGCTGTTACATTCAAGTGCATAGTTATGGCTGCTGTGCCACAAGTATCATTTTACAAGTTCTATTTCAATGGCAGCCTCCTAAGCGAGAACAGCAACAGTGAGTATACTCTCAATAACGTCAATCGATCTCAGCACTATGGCGAGTACGTATGTATCCCATATAATGACGTTGGAGATGGAGAAAAAGCCACTGTGAGACTTAACATAAAGGGTGGGTAGAAACATCTTTGAGCATTTTTAAGTACTTTGGAATTATAATCCAAAACAGGAAAAATGTTTTATACCAGTTTACATTGCGTCAATAAAACTTCCCACACAGTGAATCATTACAATCCCGAACAAGGAGAAATAGAGACCCTGGTGATGAGGTTGACCTTTTGTGCCTGGCGAACGACACATGTGCTAGTTAGCAGTATTCTCAAGCCGATGAAGACTTTTGTTGATGTTCCTGATGTTTTCAACAGATTTTCGAGGATAGGGAATGTTTTCTTCATATGTAGTGTATGATGTCAGTATCAGTTGAACTGATATGGTATCGAAATGAATTAAAATATTGGTTTGCGAAAATGAGTCACACTTAAAAACCACAATGAACAACGTCCAGTTAAGATATCACCAGTCAATTATATGCTGCCTTTAATCCTAATAAGCCAGGGAAACTGCAAGTGGTGTTTGACTGCACAGCCCGATACAAAGAGACATCGCTGAATGACCAACCACTAAGCGGTCCAGACTTGACTAACAGCCTGCTTGGTGTCCTCTTAAGATTTCGTCAGGAACCAGTATCTCTCTCCTCAGACATTGAAGCAATTTCCATCTAGTAATGGCTGATTCAAACGATGTTGATACCTTAAGGTTCCTTTGGTGGCCTGATGATGATTTATCTAAGGAGCCTGTTGAGCACACCTTTTGGTAGCACGTCTTCACCAAGTTAGGACAATTTCGGTCCAAAAGGAGGACGGCTCCAGACAATGCAGGATACTTTGACAATAAAGTGATGAACACAGTATTGAAGAACTTTTATGTGGATGACTGTTTGAAATCAGTGCAATTAAATGAATTCGCCAGTAAATTGAGAGAAGATTAATGTGTCCTATTGTCAAGAGGTGGATTTCGATTGACTAAGTGGCTGTGTAAAAGGAGGGAAGTCCTCAAAACCATTTCAACCTCAGACAAAGCTTCATCAATTTTGGATTTGGATTTACATTCCGGTGTACCTCATATTGAAATAACCCTTGGTGTTCAGTGTACGATGGCTATGTGATGTACCGATACTTTTAAGTGTTACCTTACCAATATGTTTGAAAGGAACCAACTTTGGCTGGATACAAAATGCAGAGCTTCACCGCTTTGCAGATGCCTCTCAGATTGCTTATGGGACTGTTTCATATGCAAGACTCGTCAATGAAAATGGCTTTACCCTCTGCAGTTTCCTCGCTGGGAAATCTCGCTTAGCTCACGTTAAACAGATGACTATACACAGATTAGAATTGTCACCGCTGTTTTATCTGTCAGATTGAATCAGACGTTACAAGAAGAATTTCAGTTAAAATTTGACAAGACAGTGTTTTGGTCAAACTCCATGGCTGTCCTCCAATATATCAAGAGCAAAGAGACAAACGATTCTACATGTTTGTGGCTATTTGCCTGGTAGTGATACATGATGGCTCCCTTCCCAGTAGAAATTTGTGTCAACAAGCATGAACCCAGCTGACGATGCCAGCCGAGAACTGAGAGTAAAGGTGTCGTTAAAGAGAGAAGTGTGGTTCAGAGGCCCTAAGTTTTTTTGGGAAAGTGAGACATCGTAGCCCACCCATCCAGTCTCTTCATTCAGCATTTCTGAGTAAAACCCAGCGGTCAGATGCTAAGCTCGAACAAACCATGTTACTCTCATGGAAGATAAACGACCACTAGACCTAATGGTTCTGCAATATTCGTTATGGTTCAAGTTTAAGAAGGGAGTTGCTTCGCGTCTCAGATTTAACAATTCCATGAGAGCAAGAGGTGCTTACAAGAGGACCCTGTTGATCGAATTCCTTGTGGTAGGCTGTCGATAGACGAATTACAACATGCAGAGGCTCAAATCGTCACATACGTGCAAGCCCTCCCAAACTTGAGCCCAGGAGAATCAGAGAAGGGTAAATTGAAGATTATCAGCCTATTTGATTCAGTGTGCAGATTGAGACCGTTTCTGGATGGAGCGGGAATATTGCAGTTGGTGGTCGGCTTCAAAATTCTTCATCGGATTACCAATCGAAACATCAATTGCTGTTACCTTCAAAGCACCAGGTTACCAAGCTGCTCATTATGGATGTTCATGAGTCTGTTAGTCATCTAGGCCAAGAATATGTCCTGAACAGTTTGAGACAAAAGTACTTGATCTTCAAGAGACTGGCAGCTCTTTGAAGAATACTCAGTAACTCTTTGATATGCCAAAAGCAAAATGCTGCAAAGGACCAATCGCTCTGACGAAGAGCTAACGCTCGAAACGTCAGCTTTTTTACCCTTTACGGTGGCCAATTTACGTTTTCAGCTCAGTTGTTAACACTAAATTACCTGCTAATTGATTTTAGATTTACCTGGCGACAGGCTTATTCCAGATAAACCTTCGTTTTCTAACGTTGACATAGATTTCTTTGGCCCACTGTACGTGAAGCAAGGTAGAAGTGCAGTTAAAAGTTATGGTGTTTTTTCTCTTGCTTAACTATCGGAGCAATCCACGTTGAAGTGACTGAGTCTCTCGAAAAAGATTCGTTTATTTGCGCTCTTTGCAGATTCATCAGCAGAAGAGGGACGCCATAGATGATAAGAGGGAACAATGGTATACACTTAAGTAGCGGAGAGAGAGGAATCCGTGAAGCCCTAAACAACTGGAATCAGTAGAGGATAGAAGTTTTCCTACACCAAAAGAACATCAAGTGGAAGTTTAATTTCCTGGGGTATCACAAATGGTAGGAGTCTGGGAACGCATCATTCGTTCAGTGAGAAATATCTCAAGAGTCCTTCTTAAGCAACAATTGGTTCTGGAGAGGCATGCACTGCCAACGTTGATGGCAGGAGTTGAGGGAATTCTCAAAAGTGGCTTGCAGTCCTATTGCTTCAGAATCTTTGACTGCTAACCATTTGTTACTTACTTCGAAATATGCCACTAGGAGTCTTTGTTAAGAACGATTTGTACTGCCAACGTCGCTGGAAGTAGGGTCAATACCTAGCTGACGTATTTTGGAGGAGATAGTTGTCGGAATATCTACCAAATTTGCGAGAACGGCAGAAGTGGATCAGACCACGTCATAGTTTTGCTTTTGGTGACCTGGTTTTTATTCCTCATGAAAGAGCTCACCACCGTCAGTTTCCTTCGGGCCGCGTTCTCGGAGTTATTTCACAAAGGGATGGATTTATCCGATCTGTCAAGGTTGCGCCAAAGTCCTCTACATTCACAAGGCCAATCTCACAGCTTTTTTGACTTGAACAAGAGATCTTTCTCGCGACGAACGACTCGATTTAATCTACCTGACTATCGTGTTGTTTATTGAAAGTGAAAAAAAGCCTTTGAATTTGTGCACCAGATGTGCGTGAACTTTGAACACTAGCAGACTAACTTAAGGGACTCTTACGTTATTTATAATTTGAATTCTAGTCGCCCAATACTTGAAGTAAACTTAAGGGGTTGGAATGTTGCAAGGAGAATTTGCATTTCTGTCCAATGTCAAGTAACTGCGAAAAGATTTTATATTGTGTTTCTTTCAATGGAACTACTATTGTGATGTTCTGTTTCAATTCAATTAAGCCCGCACTTTTGTATGAGGTTGTGTAAGAATTACGTAGTGCTGGTAGCACGTTATTTCTCGCCAGTATAAGCTTTGCTTTCGTTACATACTTCTCATTACTTGTTGATTTCAATTAATTCAGTCGTTTCGTTAGTTTTAGTTAGCGCCGTGTTACTTTTGTTTGAGAGTTTTATTACCAGACCTGGTTACGCCACAAATTGAAAAGTCATTTCTATTTCTTGTAGCTCTGTCGTTGGTCTTGTTGTTATATTTGTATTTAGATATTTGTGTTAATTATTTATTTTAAGTCGAATCACTTGTACACAACTACACATCTACACGACTACATATCTTTACATCTATATATTCGTCTATTGGGCAAACAGATTAGCTGTGCATTCATTTTGTGGCAAACCTAGCGCTACAAAACCTTTCCCATTTTACTTGGAAGTGCACTTTTTTCGATATTACAAGAAACCGTTAGGCTCTATCTTAAAATTAAGTAAAATTGATTATTAATATATATAATATTAACATATTAACACTTGACACTTTGTCACTTGACCTTTTATTTCAAACTTGGCCCCGTCCATTGATATCTATGTTGCACTGAGTTTAATACTGAAAGGCCAGTTTTGTTCTAAGATTTTATGGACCTCTTTGTAGTTCTCTCACATTTTGGGTGCTCTTTAGTGATAGTGTTGACAATGATAATAATTGTAATGATGATAATAGTTATAGTAATATCAATGATAATAATGTTGGCCACAATGATATGAATAATAATAACAGCTTTAGGAAGTATGGTCTATCATACCCAGAACCTTCGTGAAAAAATTATTTAAGTTAACGTATTATTATTATCATGTGGTTTGAGCTTGGTATAATGATTACGTAAAATTTAAAATTGCTTGTCGATCATTTTAAGTCGTATTTTGTTTTTTTCCAGTTCAAACAGTTTCAAGTACAGTTGCCACTTCATCCCAAACAACTCCCGCAGGTAAATGTTTTTTTATAGACGTTCTTTTGACCACCGTGTAAAACTATGTCATCATAATAGCACGGAATGAGTTCGAGTAAAAAACAAAGAGTGAATTAAGTCACTAAAAGTCTGAAACTTAGCGAAGGACTGTAGACTCACAAACAGTCGTAACGCAGACTGCTAAATCTATATCAAAATTGAAAAAATTTGTTTGCAAAGTTGTTACTATTCCGTAATTACTTTCTTCTAATACAAACTTATATGATTATGTGAATCTCGTCAGGTGTCATGCAGCGACTCAAAAGATCTTTATGAGTAAAAGGCTGTACCTTCCATAATGGAAGGAGTAAGAATAAGCATAATTATAGATGTATAAAAGTATTCTTTTTATTTCCCTAAAGACTCCTTCCAGTTGTGGTTTAATGAATATTTTGAAGCATATGCTGGTCATCTTCAAACACAAATTACTTAATTCATGTGGCGATGCAAAACCTTTTTTCAAGTGGGGTGGGGGAAGGGAAAGGAACCATAGTACTCGTTCAAAAAATATAATTCAATCACTCTTTGGGCGTACTTACATTTGTTACAAGTTTCTGTATCAAATATTAAAACATTGTGAACAAGGCTAATCGTAACATGTTCATGCTACTGCGTGCATTAAAACATAAGTTTACTCTCGAGCTTAGTAGCATACTCTGTCAGAAAGATCTCTGCTGGGATTTTTGGACAATGTTCAAGTAGAATTATTGTTAGATGGAACCACTTCTCAGCAATTTTTGTGAATCAAGGCTCTTCATAATTTTTGTAAATGTAAAAGGACACGGCTTTTCTTTAGCTTCAGAAAGCACAGAAGTTTACCTGACAGCGACAATACAGGGGAACTGCAGCAGACGTTCAGACGTTGCCGCGAAATTTCCAGAAATGGTTAGATAATCTACTTGATCCGTATACCGGAGTGTATAGAATACTGCCATAAGATTTATCATTAAAAGGGAATCTTAATCAATCTGCTCTTAGACGAAATCTCAATATTTCTGTAAAAAGAAAACGACATTTTGAACGATCTTCAATTTACGAAACAAGTATTCGAATTTACATTTCTTCTCTAAATGTCCTTATAGGCTTGTCAAATTGCCTTTAAGTTTGGCTGCTCATCCGCCAACACCGTGAACACCAGGTAAGGTGCAGTTTGTCTCAACACTGAAAAAACAAACGCTAACGCAAATCTGTGTTCTGGGGTGGGGAGGAGCTTTCTCTCAGTTGGCGTATTTTAGTTTTAAAACTGGTGTTTTTCCTCTAAAAAAATCTTATCTAATGCAAAATAATCTACATTTGAAGTACATGTTACTTAATGTACAGCAATAGATTGACACAGAATGACATGAATTCATTTTATTTACCTCGGTTTATTACATCACAAATACTCTTTTGGTTAAATTTCAATGTATTTTAACACTTAAAAGTCACCAAACTACAAATAGAATGCCGAATAGAGAACCGTGCCCTAAAGAGCACGATGCATAAATTATGACTGATTATGCAATTGAAGCCGTGTGGTTACTCAGTTTTTGTCACGCAAGGTACGCCTTCGTCGAATTGCTCTCACTGCAAACGCTGTCCTTTCGGTAACATACTTTGTTTGGTGCTGGATTCTTTCTAATCTTTAGGCTGCTCATTTTATAAAACGTCAAAACAGACCACAAGGGTATCCCCAAGAGTAACGTTGCGTAAATTGAGTACTGCGGGTCTCCTAATTCATAACCTGTTTAACTATTACTCAAGTAACGTTATTTAAATTAGGGTAGCGACAATTTTTTTTCACAAAACAAAGACAGCAACAAGGTCTTATAATGAAAATGTTATTTATTGTAACAAATGGCTTTGTACTGTAATCGTAATAAGCTTTCATGGGAGAGATAAAACAAATATTGGGAAGAGGTACTGTAGTTCTATTCTCCAAAGTTGACAAATGTTTGAATAGGTAGAGAATGTAAAAGTGGATGAAGAAACTACTTGCAAACCTAAATGAACTCTTCCCACGATTTCGTTTTGTTTAATACCGACTGTATAATCAGTCATAACTTATGCGTCTTACTCTTTTCGGCGCGGTGTTCGATTCGGCATTTTACATCCTTACCCCTCTTACCTAGGTGTGGCAGTGTTGTTCTCGACTTCATGATGAGGTTCAATCGAAGTGTAGTTGTCAGCAATGTTTTGACTGTCCTGTTGGTTGCTGCAAGGCAAGACAAATTCGGAGGTTTTAAAGTCGATCCAGAATCAATTAAACAAGTTTTTATGCCCACAGACGGCTCGGAAAGCACAACAAAAGGTAAATTTTACAAAGCAATATTATTGATAAATGTTTACGCGTATTCGTCCGAATATGGACTTTTTCTAATTGTATTCAGTATCTGTTTAATTAAAAAACTCAGTTCTGCGAGTCATATATTTCCAAGTTTTGTTTTTGTCGCTGTTTTTGTTTTATTCAATTAAAAAAAAATCTTACTTTTTAAAATTATTATAGAGAAAGTAGCACCTTAGTACCCAGCCAATTAGAGTTGACGGTTTTCGTTCATGAGCGTAAGCTACGTATTGAGAGCAGTGTACTGACCACGATCACTGTAAATGTGGTTTGATTGTTACCTGATCAAGCTTTGTATAATGATTCGTTTTAGGTCCCGAGGAATGTACCTGCCCATTTAACAACGTCTCGTTAGCCATAAATGGGGTTCTTGCCTTCATAATCGTTCTTCTAATTATTTACATAATCTGGCTACATAAGAAAGGTAGGTAAAAAATTCATAATCTATGATAGAGGGTTTGGCTGCAAGATTCATTATTAGAAAAAGAAAATCTTGACCCACATCCACATCATTTTTTTTTTCCTTTCGTTCTTTTTCAGGCGCTGTTGGGAAACAGAGGTAAGAATTTGCTGCCACTTGGATTGCGTCGATGTAATGAACCATATATAGGAATCGTGTTATAACAAACTTCCACTTAAAACTGTTGAGATTCTCAGCTCGCCATAAATATTTGTATGCTTTCTCAATTGTAGGACTTATGAAGATGAAAGAGGTGTTTCCTATGTAAGTTACAACTAAGACATTGAGGTCATGTTAATGTTGCCAGTAATTATGTAATCCCACTTTACCTCTACTCCTTAGAAGAAAATTAACGCTTACAACAGATAGGAAGGAAAAAAGGTGTAGTTATACAAAAAAAGGCATAATGCATTAATGACAGGTACAATAGAATATGGGAAGAAGTTTGACTCGATAGGGGCTTTGTCCTGGGATCATGTCCTTTACCAAGCTGCTCCATGGATTTTCCTGCGATCATCCCTGGTTCAACTGCGTGACTTCACTTCATAGATCGCTAACTGGTCTGCACCCGGTTGATATTTGTTTTGTAAATAATTTTTTTTCCGCGCAGTTTTGGCTGTCTGTTTATCTTGATGCCTTGTTTTCAAAACGTTAGTCCAGGATCCGAATACAGAAAGAGTTTTTTTTCGTGTGTGTATTTTTAAAAAAATTGCACTACCAATCGACAATCTTCGTGTTGCAGTTTGTAGCTTCAGCGAGTATGCTGTGAACCTCGATCACCCCATTGGACATGATAGTTTCAATGGCAGCGAACAGAGTGTTAGTAAAAACAAAAATAAGTAATAATAAGGACAAGATATTACAAACTACAATAATCTCTTGTTATGTAAGAATATAAACGTTTGTCTGATGAAAACGGGTAAACTGATTTTTGTAAACATGTGGGACTTTTTATTGGGATTTATAGCAGATTTTTACATGAATACCTTAACGGTATGTTGGTTTAATAGAATGAAACGGGATTAGAAGATACCGAGCCAAGTCTGCCCGATTCAGCAAAACTCGCTCAGCCTCCTGCGGAATACATGGATCTTATAGAAGTCAAGAAAGATAATAGAAAAGCACAAAGTAGTGCTTCAGCTGCTGATTACGTGCCTCTTCATCCGTTAACACGCTCCTGGGAAGTTCCGAGACATCACGTGACCATAGAAAAAATCATTGGTAAAGGTGCTTTTGGTCAGGTTGCCAAGGGAACAGCAGTAGCACTTCGAGGGAGTCCTGAAACGACCACAGTAGCTATTAAAATGCTTAAAAGTGAGCTCTTGTACTGTAAATAGAATGATAGTCTCGACCCACAGTCATTCAGGAAATGTTACCGCGTTACAGTAATTTTTTTAGCTATTTGCCATTTCATAACTTGTGTTGTTATTTTGGCATTTCGCATATTATACCTGTTGACCAAATTTTACTCCTTGTTTTTAACGTTCCAGCAAACGCTGCTGCATCGGACAAGAGAGATTTGATGAAAGAACTTGACACAATGAAGCAGCTGAAACCACATCCTTACGTCATTAAACTTCTGGGATGTGTCACAGAATCTGGTATGTTTTGGTTATGGGGTCTAATTTTGTTGTACACATTTTGCATCTGATTTACTTTGTAACGCTTTCTCGTCATTGAAAATTTGCTTCAAGGGAAGAGTTACTGCTTCACAATTGCACACAACAAACAACCATCGCATAAGGTAATTTTATCTTTTTTTAGTCAGCATAGACGCTCTTGGATTTGCTGATAGATCAAGATCGAATATTTGCCACTGTACAAACCATTCTGTTGTTTAAGCAGAATCGCTTTTTCTAAGGGAATATCTGGTTTGTACTTTATCATGAGACCGTTACAGTTTTTCAGCTTTTCCTCGTAAAACTACATCTTGTTTTCGTGCGATTTCTTCAGAAGTATTGACAATGAGTGGGCCATTCATTTATTTTATTTATTGCAAAATTTTTTAGAGAGAGAAATATGTAAATGAAACTGTTTAATTTCTTCAGAACAGCTACTGGTTTTGATTGAATATGTGCCTTTTGGGGATCTACTCGGTTACCTGAGAAAGAGCCGTGGATTAAAAGACACTTACTTCAAAGACCCGGATATCAAACCACAAACAAATCTGACGTCACAGCAGCTAATGAAGTTTGCTTGGCAAATTGCTGATGGAATGAGTTATTTGTCCTCAAAATCTGTAAGTTAATTGAAAGAACCCGAAAGAAAAGCAATTTTAAAACGTTCTTGTAAGGTGTATCGGCATGTGAAGCTATGTCTTGCATAGCATATTATGTCTTCACAAGATCACGCCCGGGATATGCAAACGTATTCTTACCGTCTTGTTGAGGCCACTTCTTTTGGGCCGGAAACCCTACGAATTTTGACGTCATCACCTAAGTTTCATTCCAGTGTGCGAATGGCAATATTTGTGCATCGCTGCAAGGGCACCACATTGAAATAAAATATCAGAGTTTTTCTCGTGTAGGCAAAGGCAGAGACGTGAATGAATAGGATCTTTTATTCAGTCTAAACTAAGTGTACAATAAATATCCATTTTAGTAACAAGAAGGGAAAGGGAATAAAACTTGAAATTAAAAAATTCGTCTTTGGCTGCTTAACTGCTACATTACAGAATCCTATTTCAAATAAAATATTAAGATAAGCTTTCTATAAAATAAATGCGTATTGTAGAAATAAAGTAGTTTGCTTCTCTGTGGAATATGGAGCAGTAATTATAGTAATTTTAATTTTCTTATCTCTGGAAGAAAGAGAAATACACACACCATATTATGTAGCTGGATATTTCTATTTTCCTATCTGAACGGTTTCATTTCAGTTCTTTTTCTTCTGGAATCGCTAATTTTTGCTCTCGGGTCAATGCTTTCTTAGATAATTCACCGAGACCTTGCAGCCCGTAATGTGTTAGTTGGACAAAAGGAAACGTGTAAGGTGACAGATTTTGGAATGGCCAGAGATGTGCAGCAGGAAAATATTTATGAACGAAAGACCAAGGTAATCAAGAAAGAGAGGTGGTGGGGCGGTACTTCATATCGTTCAGTTGTGTGATTTTTCACAATCATTGTTGATAAAGCTGACATACTCCCGATTTCGATGAAAAATCCTTGGATGGGACCATAATGAAAATAGCCATTCGTATACGAGTATAATTTTTAATATCACTGTCTTTGACCAATCGCTTCCTATTATTTTTTAACTGTTTCGCAAAGTGATATTTGAAATCTTTAGGGCCGTCTTCCCGTGAAGTGGACAGCTTATGAGGCCTTGTTGTATGGTAAATATACCACCAAAAGTGACGTGTAAGTATACCTGATTGTTACCCGTAGCAATTTTCCAACAAGTTTTATCAATAGAACAAGAGAGATGGTAAGTTTTGAGCTCGATAAAGAAATAGTGTTTTGCATATTCTCATAATTGTTTGACAATGAAAAAAAGTCTTGAGTCGCCATGAGGAATGGAACCTCAGACCTTCGGATTCCGCGAAAGTCCGCGATCCGATGCTCTACCACTAAGCCACAGAGACTCTTCAGTGAGTGAAGTTTATTACGAAGTTCATATGACACACGTCCTGCATACTGCTAGGATCAGCAATGTCGATAGAGTCATGTTTGTGAATAGAAATAAGAGAGAGAATCGGAGCGCGGAATCCGAAGGTTTGAGGTTCGATTCCTCATGGGGACTCGGAATTTTTTCTTCGTCCCACGCTCGTGATAAGACGAAAAACGTCTTTCTCTAGGTTTTTATCAATTTTAACCAGGACATGAATTCTATGCTTTGTCAAAGAATACATATATTTTAGTTTTCGTATAAAAATTTTACTGTCTTCATTCACCTAATTTATATTTGTTTGATTTGTCTTTCTGCAGGTGGAGTTATGGAGTTTTGCTGTACGAGATTTTCACCATAGGTAACATCGAATGGAAGTTTATGAGGCCTTGTAGATGTTTTTTGCTATATACCATGTTATATTAAACAATATAACGTGTTCAGTTAGACAAACGTAAATGAGCCTTAAACTACGTCAAGTGACACAGGTGGTGTTTCAGTGAAGGCCGTTTTCGTCACATTTATATTTCGATGGTCTTATGGTTCTTCCAGGCGGTTCACCTTACCCACGAATGGATGGAAGAAAAATTGCAAACTTACTTCAGGATGGATACAGGATGCCTAAACCACAACACATCGATGAGGAATTGTAAGTGCTTTTTGAATTCTTCCTCTCTCACCCTACAAGGAAATGTTCTTTAAATATCTAACAGATCATTTGAACAATACCAGGTATCAGATTATGATGAAATGCTGGAAGAATGACCCTGATGCAAGACCAACCTTCACTGAATTGAAAAATCAGCTTAAGGACATGGAAACCCAACACAAGGTGAGAATTTTGATTAACATGAAAGTTTTTTTTCACGTGAGACCGACTTGCTTAGGCTCAGCTAAATAGTCTTAAACTTAACAGTAGCCTAGATAACGTAATTTTTACGAAGTTAGGATTACATCTTCTTGTTATGTCACTGAAGCTAGCACTCCACGAAAAACGGGGAAGAAGCGAACTAGAATGTTCCAATGACAATTGATACATTATGGTTATTTAAAAGATCATAGGGTGATTGCAAAACCGTATTGAGACGCACAAAGAGTAGCAAACGACGACGCCATAAAATACTTTCTTGGATTTGTTTTGGTGTGAAAAGCTGACCACTTTTGAGGATAAACGCTTATAACGTAAGAGGAACACTTTTTTAATGATGCTGATTATTAAATTATTCTTTTCTGCAGAAGCTGATCAACATGACAATGTACGACAAGCAGTTGTATGCAAACGTCGAGGATTTAATAGTGTAGTTAGATAGATTTCCGCGGTATATGACTGGCTAACAGTTTGAACACTTCGCCACAACAAGTTTCAGGGCTGAATCATCTTTTCCTCACACGCTTACTTGGTAGGAATTATACTTGGCGCATTACTTGTGCAATCGTCGAAGCTTTGGGATATGAATTCACTGAAAATTTTATCTAAAGTTTTTGAAGATTTTTGCCAAGAGGGAAAATGACTTTTTTCTAACATTTCTGTGGGAAACGAAATGTTAAACTTTGCGAAATGCAAGGTATTGTAGGACTAAAGAAACTAAATTTTAAGATTTGAAGTTTTTGGTAAAGCAAAAATGGTCTTTGTAAGGAAAAATGAGTAAATTTGTTAAGAGGAACATATGACTTTTTTACCGAATCCGTCACTCTGAACGATATCACGAGTCCAGCTCTGATACAAAGATTTTGTCACTGGTGAGCTAAGTTGTTGTCTGTAGTGAGATTAAGTAAGTTTACTCAGGATAATTCTGTACTACTCTTAGGAGTCGTTCCTTGGTAAGAATATTGCACGTTGTTTGATAAGGTAGTTGAATTGGTAGGGGTATCATGAGTGTTATTTCTGTCGTTTAACTGCTGTGTGCACCGGTTAACTTTTGATATACTCTTGCAAAATATCCCATCATAACGAGAACTCTAAAGAGGGTCTTTAGCCTCCTCTCTTGCACTTCGATAGGGGTGTCACTTAACTTCAGAGACTTACGCGGGTAGTCTCGAGTCAGGACTGACTGACCAGGATTAATCAAAAGTCGCGTAGTTTGATGTAACTGTCCTTTTGTCAATAGACGTTTTGATCTAAAACATTTGCTATAATTATAGCGTATAGGAATAAAATGAAACTCTGTACCATGTGTAAGACTCGAGTACTCCTCGATCTCTTTGAGAATCTTATCGGTGTTTATCACCTTGCACGTAAATAACATTATCTCCTAGGATTTGTCGTCACAATTAGGAGCATAATTCGCAAAAGTGTGATGATATTTTAACGCTCACTCATCAAAATGCACAGGTTTTCCCCCTGGAGATATTTATTAAATCATTAGTGTTCTTTCGAGTACCCAAGAGAGGATCAAACAAAAATAATGAGAACGAGTGCTGACCATACAAATTTGGAACAGTCAACAAAAGTTAGTCCATTGGGAATTACGGGTAGTTATCGTCACGTCAGAGGAAATAAACGGATTGGCGACGGGACTTACAATGTAGATACTGGAACTCCCTGATATTCCCGGCGTCCAGAGTATTGTCTTGGCTGAGATAAGACTTAGTATCGTTTCACTTACATTTCCTGATAAATGCAAAGGGTAACAGTAAATGATACGATGATAGCAGCTGAGTGAAAAAAACGGGGGAGGGGTGGGTCGGGTCGCGTGCTGTTTTGCTGCTAGTATCGCGCAGTTCATTTACTTCGTTCTGTTTTACTAACTGAACGCCTAGAACCGGCTAATGACTCCAAGCCCCTGCATTTTTTAATTCAGTAGTCTTGCTTAAGAAATAGACGTAAGCTGTAATCAAAGAACCTTTGTCTTTCGTACAATTTCTGTAAATACGTATTATAATATGTGCACTATATTTAACAGTTGTTCCATGAGTCCGCACCTGATATGGGTTGGCTATACCAATCTCGTATCCAACAAGTCAGTAACAGGAACCTGGAACAGAGCAAAGCTTGTGATCGAGGATAGCTTTCGTTTCAATATCCTGACCTCAATTTCTCGCTTTGAGTGTACGAGTTAAGAGCGCTTGTCTGTAAAAATCAGACAAATTCTAAATTTCACGGCAAGGGTGAAAAATTCGATTTCTTTCTTATTTTAATGTGAGATAGGCTAGACTATAACTAAAATCACTGGATACTTTTTTTGGCAAAATATCTTTTTATTTCAGACAAAAATTGAAATAACAAAATTCCGTTTAAATCGTCATTTTTAGCAGCAAATTATTGCACAAGTTTGAGGGCTTCGCATTCAAAAACGAATCAAAATCTCGTCTTTTTAACACTCAAATCTTTTTTTTCAACCTCACAACACCTCACAACACCTCACAAAACGATTTTTGTAAACACTGCGTTACTCTTTGCGTGTAAAATAATTTAATTTCGAAAGCATGCATTTCTCTTCAGTAAAAGTACTTTGTGAGTAAAGTTAATTTTCATCATGTGCTAAACCTTCAAATGGATTAAACTTTGGGCGGTAGAATTACGAAAAGATGTTCTCAATATTACTGTAAAAATTTCTTTGGGCAAATGATTGAGAGCGATACGAAAGCTTTTCAAAGTCCGTTAAAATGCAGTTATTTGACCTTTCGCGGTCAACATTCCAGTTGCGAGTCACACACATACTTTAATATGATTCAACCCATATGAGGCCGGAAAATGTACATGGGTACACATTTCCAAATGCTCTAACCTAATTTGTCGTAGAAGAAGGATCCAAAGACCATTTTACAGTGGTTATCTTGTCGCTCGTCGTATTTGTAACGTCCGATGAAACTGCCTGTCAATCTGCGAACTGTCACCAACCTCCTTTGTGAAACGTTTGACATCTTTCTGCACTGTGGCATCTTATCCAGCGGTTCAGCTGACTGTGAGTGTTGTTCGGTTTGTGGTGCAGTAGATCTAATCGATGCTTTTAAAAGTGGTACTACACATATGTTGCAGTCAACGTAGTTTTGTATACGGAGAGTCGTCAAGCAATGCAAATCATACAATGGAAAGTTATTTTTTAGGGGGTAGGGGGAGGGGAAAGTGAAAAGACGTCACTGTGCTGGTAAACTTTTTTGTTGTAGTGAACATTGAAATCTCTTACATGTAAGTCGCGGAGATCGGGCCTCTGGCCGATACTCGTTGAAAAGCTAAATTCAGTACCTGCTAAAAATAGTAAGCCTAAGTAAACAAAACCTGGTTTATGATAATTACACGATGCCTTTTGTTCGCTTAGAGGCAGGGCTTCGGACTTTGTTTTCACAAATACAGTAACTTTGTTATATAAAAAATGGAAGGTTGTTGTTCGTTCAAGTCGCTTATTGGCGGAGTTTGTGGTTACAACACTAGAGATCGAATGCGTGAAACGGAAATTGTTCCTTTACTTTCATGCACCAAGAATATCGCAAGTCATGAGTCGGCTTCCAAATTTACCGGTCCTGAAAATGAGATCGACCTTATTTTGTGCCGAGCGCACATATGTCGGCCCCTCTGTAGTTTAAGGTTTTAAACGGAAGTTGGTCTGTTAACGGTGGTTAATAGTACCACTCCCTTATGCAAGCCCCACCCATTGGCCACGGAACATAGCACCCCAGCCTCACATAAGCCACACATCCCCACCACTGCCTTTTGTAGCATGGTGTTGTAAAAATTTTACAAAAGGTTCTCTTTCATGCTATTAGGGTATTCCTTGCAATTTTAGTGGAAAGAAAAACACCCCTAATAGGTACGACAGGCACTGCACAGAGCGCCAAAAAAACAAAAGAATAATTCCCTGCAATAAATAAATGTATTTTACTGTTTGTCACCGGACAAAGATGACACTATTACAAAAATGTTTACAGAATAAAATATTTTTTAGGTTCCAAGAGTTGAATTCCGATAGTGCTTAATTATATGGAGTTTTGCCCTTCACCTACCCCCTTAAGTTCCTTTGTCACCGGTATTGCGTGACAACCTAAATACTCAAAGGGCGTACATGTTTGTAGTCAACTCAGTTTGGCATTGAATTAGACTGTCAGATGTAATCTTTTAGTGCATTGTAAACTGAGCAATACTCGCAGTCAACTGAACCGTTGAATAAGATGCCACAGTGAAGAAAGATATCGAACGTTTGACAACAAGATGGTGTTCGACAGGGTTGGTGGTTTCATCCGACCTTATCATTTACACAGACCTAGAACGACGAATGACAAGAGAATCACTCTAAAATGGTTTCTGGTTCGGTCTTCTGCAGCAAATGAGGTTAGAGCATTTGTGAATATTTTTCTATGAACATTTTTCGGCCTTTTTCGGCCTCGTATGGGTTGAAACATATCAAAATATGTGTGACTCGCGACTGGAATGTTGAGCGCAAAAGGTCAAATAACTGCATTTTAACGGACTTTGAAAAGCTTTTGTATCGTTCTCAATCATTTGCGCAAACAAATTTTTACAGTTATATTGAGAACATCTTTTCGAAATTTAACCACCAAAAGTTTAATCCATTTGAAGGTTTAGCACATGGTTAAAATTAATTTTATTCACGAAGTATTTTTACTGAAGAGAAATGCATGCTTTCGAAATTAAATTATTTTAAGCGCAAAGAAGAGCGCAATGTTTACGAAAATCATTTTGTGAGGTCTTATGAGATCGAAAAAGAAGATTTGAATGTTTAAAAGACGAGATACTGATTCGTTTTTGCACGCGAAGCCCTCAAACTCGTGCAATAATTTGCTGCTAAAAATGACGATTTTAACGGAATTTCGTTATTTGTATTTTTCTCTGTAGTAAAAAGTTATTTTGCCAAAAAAAGTATCAAGGGATTTTAGCTATAACCAAGCCTATTTAACATTAAAATAAGAAAGAAATCGAATTTTCCACCCTTGCCGCGATATGTTTGATTTTTACAGACAAGCGCTCTTAAGAGTTCTATTCCTAATGAGATAAACATTTGGTTAAATCATTAAAACGTTATACCCTAATGTTCAAATGTTTTGCTGCGTGGTAGCGAATGGAGAAACCAGTATTATGGCTACTCAAACAGATCCGCAGTCGAAGTTGAGTTTTTATAAAGAAAAATCCTGTTAGAGCGTAGATATTTCAACACAAATTCTGTAATTCCTATAGTGAAATTTTTAAGGTAACCGGCTGTTCTTTCTGTTGTGGCAACGTTATACCTTTCCTTGACCATAAAGCGTTGATATGAAGCTAGTGCTGTAAGTGAAACTTCAAATTCAAGTCCCATTTAATCAAGTTACATTAAACTTTTTGACTTTTATTTTTTGTTACCGACATGACGTTGACTAGCATTTGCTTTAGTTAATTTCCAGTGTACAAAAAGAAGTAATTGCTCCCAGCCAAAAATAGATTTAGCTGAGCGACACTTAGATAAATCATTTCTATATAACCGAAAGTGAGAGAACCAATAGGAACACTAGAAATGGTTAGTGAGAGCGTACGACTCTTATTCAGTTGCAACTCAAACCTACCACCTTCTGTTCAGTACTTCAGACACTGTAACGCTTAGATACAGTAGACTTGTGGCAAGCCAGCTCAATTAATCATGTCCATGGAGATAAACTTTCTGCATGTTGCGAGCATATGATTATTGATATGAGATTCTTGCTCGCAATGCTGCATTCGTTAGATTTCTTATTCATTTTACTACTGCTAAGTATTTTTGATCCAACCGAGCTTACCAGTGGAATTCGCCAGCTGTACAAGACTCGCGAGGGATGGCTCTCATCGTTTCCATGGTGTGAACAGTTTCGGTTTTTTCTTGACTATATTTTTACAAGGCTCAAAGAAAGAAAACGAGAGGAGAAATCATTAACGTATTTGTTGACATGTCGTCAATACTAGACCCGTCCGACCCGTGCGACGAGGAGAACCTGGTATGAGAAAAACTACCTATTGTAAAAAGTACGCCTACGACTGGGCCACCAAAAAGCAAGCACCTCAGGGCTGCGGCTTCACAGCATTCAAAGCGGTATTGTCGCTGAAATGTCGAGAAATGCATTCCGATGTTTGGGAAGCCATTGATGAGCAACTTCTTCCTCGAGTATGAAGAATTCAAACAACAATTATCATTTTATTGATATTGGATGGATTGGATGAGTGACCATCCGGTAAATTATCGATATTTCTGAATTAATTGAAGGAAGAGTACTCCCCAGATGCCACATAGTTGCAACAGCAAGACACGAAACTGGAAAAGAGGTGAGAAAATGTTGTGACGCGTTGCTTCAGATCGAAGGACTCACTCAAATTCCGCATATAAAAGGATCTGTCACCAAGTACTTTAAGGAAAGGCACGATTTAGCTCAACTGTACTTTGATATGGTTCAATGTGTCTTGAGAAGATATAGAAAAAAGACAGGACTATTAGAAACGGAGGAAGACCTGACAGATCTTTACAAATCGCAATTGAATCGCCTCGGGTTGGTAGCGTTGAATGGTTTACTCAACGACAAATTGGATTTGAATGAAAGTGAATTGGGAAACAATGCAAAAGACTTGACTAAATTTGGATTTCTTGCATAAAAGTTTTCAAGAATTCTTTGCAGCATTCTTCATTTGTGCTCAGATTCAAAGCAAGGACATTAGACCTGACGAACTAGTTTCCGATCCAAGGTATTTTGTTAAACTTGAAGAGGTACTTTTGTTTTCGCGCGGAATTTTAGCCATGAAATGCGATGAACAAGTCGTGGCTCTGGTAAAAAGTTTAAGTGCGTGTCCACGAGAGCATCAGGCAGTCGTGCTACATACCATCTCACCGATTTCAGTGAAACTTTGCCAGTCTAAAGGGTCTTCCCCAAAAACTCAAAATTGCAAAGTGGTTTCTGTTTGCGTTATTTCCGGGGGGAGATAGACCACCCCCGGTTTTCATGGGTTTTCTCCAAGAAATCGCCTCAAAACAGGTAAAATGTATGAAGCTCTCACTGCAACTATATTTAACATATTACTCTGACAGTTTGCAGACATGTTGGTATATCCTTAAGGAACGCATGAGACATGTTTCAATTTATTTGATTGACGGTTTGTCAATCAACAGTGCCGAACAAATTACCGTGTTTTTGATCTTTTCGATTCACTCGAATATTTGATAACTTTGAGGTCAAATATCTCCCCTTGCCAGAAAGCTACACTAATTTGAATGCCCCTTTCTAATCCATTATTTCATCTCTGAAAATCATCAAAAGAATTTTTGGGCGCTGCCATATTTTTGTCTTGGTTGCCTTTTGAAATCTGCGACTATGACAAGCTTCCCAACTACGAGTGTCACGCAATTCTGGCTGTAAGCGGCCATTTAAGCAAATAAACCGACATTTTGTAGTTCGTTATACAAGATAATTGATTAAGGAAGCTAAGAAATGTAAACAACTTTCGAGATTTTTTGTAGTAATGGAAATTTCATATTTATAGAGAAGCATATAAGCGAAATATTGTTGAGAAAATCGTAAGGCTTTTTTCTTCTATCGTTTATTTTGGAGATTTTGCAAAAATCAGCAGACATGGCTCTCTTACGGAAAAAATATTCATTAGTCTTTGATTTGATCGTTTATTATCACAGTTTACAATCAAGACATTGTAACAGCAAAGGATATTTTCAGGTCACATGCCGCGTACTTGTTGACATGCAAGTTCCCGTGTACAACAACTTCGGGTCTTGCATACGGTGGATGACGAGAAACTCTGCTCTCTCGCTTGAGAGGAAATATCAATAGCTCTATCAAGTTCATAAATTGCATTATTTCCCCAGAAAATGAGCCTGGAAGGTGTTTTTGTTATCATTCACCACCATAAAGAAATCCTATGCAGAAACGGTATTTGTAGCGTGACCTCGAGCCCTTCCATGAGAAGAACAAAAAATCATTGACCTTTTTTTAAGGTGACAACATCAAAATATTCTTATCACCTCTGCTATTATATTTGCCTGATTTTCTTCTACAAACATCATCTTCATCTGCCATTATTTTCCCTAAATGTCATGGCCTTTCCTGCGTGCACCTACCGGCCAGCTGTTAGAGAGCACCATTGGGTTTCGGCGCGCGGTGTCGGGTTTAGATGTCTAGGTCTCGCTTAAACATCTCTGCACGCTGCAAATAGGCAATTCTTTTGTTTTTAATCATTGCCGTTTATCTATTTTTTGGAAACTTTTGTGAATGATAAACCATTGACGTTACATGTATAATAGGTGATGTGTTTGTTGCACTGAATCCGTGACCCTAAAACACTCACGTACTCGTACGTGTAACGTCGGAAAATGTCACGCATGTACAACACACCTTAGGCACACATTACGTCGTTGCGAATACTTTCTGCTTGCTTCACCAAATCTGTAGCCCCCCAACACATCACGTACCCGTGCACGTAACGTCCGAAAAGCACCTTAGCGAAACGGTCGAAAATAGACATGAAAATTACGAACGTTTACCACACTTGTAAAACTCCTTGGTGAAGTCTGTTATTTTCAGACCAAATGCGTAAGAGATTAAAACAAGTTTTCACTATTTTAGTTCGGGTAGTGATACTCTCCAGTTAATTATGAAAAAAAAAAAGTTTCGTCAAAAAAAAAGGAGAAAAAAGTGTCATCTTGCTTCTAAGCCGGGTCGTGACATACATCCGATGTAAAGTCACGTCGACCTTGGCAGAAAATCAAGCTCACCGTATCATAATGAATTTTTGATACGGCAAGGAGAATCATTGCACTTTGACTAAAAACGTGCCTTTCCTCACGCTCTCGGCATTGATCATTACATTTGGAAACTCATTTCACTCGAATGCGATGTCACTCAGCTCGACGCTTCTTGACTCAGGCTGATGATGCGGCGACGTGACCTCTTTTGACCCTCTCCCCCCCCGAAAGTCCTGTCAAATGTTTCAAAATTTTTTCTCGTCTTGGCTTGCATGCAATTAAAGGCAAATTCTGGACGGTATCTCAAAGTAAATTCTTCATGATTCAATTTACGAAGTCTTTTGTGACAGCCCGAGAAGAAACAATGAAATGAATTCCTACTTCCGTCTACATTGTACACTTCCTCTCTTTTGTACTCCCTAATTATACCATTTAATAAGTTTCTCAGGATGTTATTAAATGTACCAAAGAATTGACTTTCTTCCCCGTGGTCTGCACGCTAAAGCATTTTACACAGTGTTGTAAAATAATTTCTTCGTTATTATTGTATCGACCAGCCTTCATAAGTGTGTAGTTTGCATGGTCGCTCTTTTTCCAAGTTATTTTAAAATGGGGTCAATGTTATGTGACAGCTGGAGATAAACATGTCTGGGACGTCACGTAACTGTAAGAGAATTTCCTCTTCCGGTAATATTTTTCCTTCCTCTCAAGGAGTTAGCGTGACGGATATTGTTAATCCTATCTAGTGTAAGTGTGCAAGCGTCTAAAAAGCCCTCAATTCAATCTAGAACTCGAATTGAGGGAGTCAGGATGGCACACTTGTCTTGTTCATTTGTACGTTAGTGCAGTACCAAATGTAATTTTTCTTCTCCGGGACGACAACGACTCATACCCCTAACTTCGTGCATGGATACCATAAAAGAACACTTGAGAGACGTCAATGTATCTCAGATGCGTTTCCTCCGAGAAAGAGCTTATTTTAGCTCGTGTTGGCTTGTTTGGAGATTCTGAAGGCCACTATTCCACGGTATGCCCTAAACATCGTGCACGACTTGGTGTGAGATTGAGACCTTCGACTAAATGCCAGCATCCCCTCCATGGAAATCGGAGAGGTAAGGTTGAGAGAGGAGTAAATCTGAAGATGGCACGAGAAGTCAAAGCAAAGTGGAACACTGTCGTTTCAGTTGGTGCGGGTAATTCACTATTGCATTTTGTGTCATCATGTAGACTGATTATATACCGAATTGTTGTAAGACGCGTAACGTATCTTAGAGTCGATGAATAGGGTATATGGAAAAAGCTTACTCAGGGGGAGCTTATCTGAACATCACTTTTTCTTACTTGTAACTTGTGACCGATTTGAAGATTATATCATATGTTTGTCAGGTATATGCAGATACTGCAGAGGCGCTCACATAAACAGTTTGGAAGCGGGCGATCCTCCCTCTGACATCGAAACTGTAACAAGTGAAATCCCAGTTGCAACAGAGGTGGAGTCCATGGACCAGACTGCAGGACCGTCTCAGGAACAGAGAGGAAGGGAGTCCCCTGAGACAGCCGAAGACGAATTTGTGTTGCCACGTTACGCGTACGATTTCGAGTTGAAATTGGCAGTGAGATAAGACTACATGTCATTCCACAATGTGTTTTCATGATGTGTAGAGGCCGAAAGAAAATATTGCAATACATGTTAATAATACGTAACTCATTTTCATACAGAATACCCAGAATTATTCCTTGCTGAGCCCAAACGTTCTGAATTGCAATATTCTGAGTTTTGATGTTTTAGACATAGTGATCTATGCTGCGTCATTGGACCTGTGCATTTCACTGTCGTCCCCATTATCAAATATATCACAATAACAATTGCGATCGTAATTGTTAAGAATACGATTTATCATTATTGTCATTATTATTATTATTACCATTATTATCATCATTAGGAAGAAATGTATTCCTATTAATAATTCGTGTGGTGGAGTCAGATGCGCGGAGTTTTCTGTCAATCGCCAAACAAGCTTTTTCTCTCTAATTTCTTTTTGCTACAGCAGGGCGACCCGAATTCAGACATTCTCTCGTCGTCGTCGCAGGAGTCGTCGGTGGGGGTAGAGACGTCTCGCGAGTGGCAGCTTACTCCGCGGGTTAAGCATCAGCTGCGGTACCTTAACAGCTATCTAATGAAGTCAACTGATGGCCGAATTAGCCCGGTCAGGTCTCAGTGCAAGTCCGATATTATGACTATCTCATCGTCGTCGCAACGGTACTACCCCAAAAAAGCCAGCCAAGCTGTTGATACCGTGTTGAATGCTATTGCCCCGGGGAATTCGTCGTGGCTGCTTCAGAAAACTTTCGAAAAGTACCATAGCGAACGAGCTGTCTCTGTTACTTCTGAAGAGGACATCTTAGTGAACAGACTAGTGACCCTCTACAATGAAGCTAACTGTTGGTACAACCAGCAATAAATTCTCTCCCTCTTCACCGGCGACTACAGTAAAACGGAACTTCTACAGCTTGTTCCGGGACTGAACTGTTACTATCACACTTAAAATAAATACTAAATCAGAAATGCTTTGAACTTCAGGTGTGCGCTGCCTCGCAGAAAAAGTCATTGGCGGGTCTGGACAACACGCAGACGGATGGTGTCAATGCAGTCGCCTCCCTAGAGGAGATAATTGATTTTTTGAAGGAAATTGTTGAGAATGATGACGATGTATCTATATTTGTGGCTTGTTAACAGTATTTTCTGAGGGGAGGTAGTTCAGGGCTCACCATGGAAGAGAGAATTTGAGGATGTTAAGGTTGAGAGAAAGTTTAGAGAAGTCTCACCCTCTCTGACTATGAAGCCATCTTTACATTCTAACACCCGATTCATTCAAAACCTGCATATGCTTAAAAGCTACGACCGTTTTCATTTGTGTGCCTGCATAATCAGCGCTAGGGATTGTTGAAATTTAGGTCAGTTTTGAGATAGGAACCATTGCTCTTATAAGTGTCCTTCTCTACATGGTCCCCCAGATAGCCTCCTTGAAACTTGCCCTTTTGCTTATAATTCTTGACGTCTCATGGATTGCACATGCTGTTAAGGGCACACGAGCGTTTATAACCAATGTATTCCTCTCAATGCAGGCCTTCAAGATAATAAGGCAAGAGAAATTGCCTCACGTCTGCGATCTGGTAAACGCTATCTATCCACCGACTTGAAGCTGCACATTTCAAGTGAGACGCCTTGTGCAGATCATTGCAGTGTATACGCGCTGAGTAGCGATGAAGCTGAGTACCGTGAAACCTGTTCACATCAGCGCAGCATCGGTTGTGAGGCATTTTTCTTTATGAGTATATCCCACATGTTGCAATCAAAAATTGAATTTTACCAGCAAATAGTAGAATGCCGTCATATACATTGAATTTTGTTGTTACTTATATTCTCATTCTTTCCATAACAACAAGGAGAAACAGGAGGAACTCCAGCATGACCTTCAATCGGCCATACCAAAAACTTGAAGAATGGAAGTCGCACATTGTACGATCTGTTTACCAAGATGCTGCAAAGACTGCTGCTATCGATACCCTTTCACAAAGCAGCGTGTTTTTAATCATGAATTAGGCTATGAATTTCTTACCAATAAGTGAGACGCAGCGCGATTGGTTTGGCAAAAAGGAAAGTCCTGGCACATTACTGTTGCCCTTAACGAAGCAGACAGCGAGGAAATTGAGGTTTGTTTAATGTTGAAACATTACTAGAGCCATTCTTTTTTCCAAGTTAGTATACAACCCTTAAATAAACTCTGATATGTTGCACTTTGACTGCACCGACGCGAAAATATGAAAAGGCGAGTTTATTAGAGCTTGGACAACTAACTGCCCCGAAGCCAAAACCAAAAAATGTATCAGAGATTCCGGATTGAATTTTTTTTTTTAATTAATCACTCTAATATTCTCTTCAGACACGAACCTACATTCATATATTTGATGAGTGCGCTCAGAACTGGTTTGCGGTGGCGTCTATAATCGAACACACGTTGACAACACTGAAGGCTTTGAAGCCAAATCTCAGCCAAGTGTACTTGAGATCAGACAACGCCGGTTGTTACCAGGTGGATCTTGGATGGGCCCTTCGGAAAACGCGAAAAGCAGTTGCCTTTTTTCATAGAGCAAAAAATTATCTCGCAGACGTGTTCTGAACAGGGGAGGAAACTGGTAAGAAGGCAACTGCCTCTGATATGGCCCCCAAAATGAAGAGTTCAAGAGACGACACAGGCCAGAAAATGTTCTCTAAGACTGACTGGTTGACAGAGCAGTAGATCGCTCGATATTTCAGCCGGCTTTCTGCCCTGACTAGAACAGGTCTATTGCGGAGGTCCCCCTCTGTAAGAATGACTGAGGATGAATAGGCTGATGCAGACGAGTTAGCTTTAGAAGTCGACACTGACCGTACAAGGCAGAAATAAGGAGGGACCTTGAACTTTAAAGTATTCATTTCCGAGGGGTGCGGTTGTCAACTTGAAATCCCGTCCAAGGTTAGAAAGGCCAATTTTTGCCTTATTTCATTTGTTAGCTTCCGGAGGTAAATTTTAATTAATTACGCATCGCAATTCGTTGTTTGATTTGCAAGCAAAAAGAGCTCAGCTTGTAGTGAGAACTTATAACCATTTCTTAGTTGACAGTTTGCCCTATTCAGACACCCGTGAAGTCCCTATCTAATTTAGTTTTCTTAACTTTTTGGCATATGTGAAGTCGCAAAATTTAAACGAAGACAGCATGGGAGGGTGCAGCTACCATTAGACTACTAAAAAATACAGACCTTTGCGTCTCGCTTTTCGTTCAAATTTCTTGTCATTACTCCCGAAAACAACTGGATATGATTCGCATTTTTCCCTATATAACCTAACCTAAATGGAAACTTGCACGAAGCCCACTGATCAAAATATTACGGGCTCATTCTTTAAGTGACGCAATTTAACGCCAACTCTCGATCGAGAGAGATGCAGATTTTCTACCTGTAGTTACAACATGAGTTTACACAACATATATATTTTACGACCAAGAAGGAAGAAAATAGCAAAGAGATCTGCAGAATATTCTGAACTTATTATCTGGCAGACGGCTTGTAGCAACGTGCTTGAGTAATTCCAATTGCTATGAAACATTTTGGAGTCACGCCACAGACATTAGTTCGGCAAAGTTCTGCATGAGATGTTTGATGGTAGAAAGTGACTACGAAAAAACCGTTATAGTTTTATTTTTAAGGAATACTAGCGCAGTTTATAAATTCGGGATATAACTTCTAATATTTCGTTTCAAGTGAGAAGGCTAAGCTTCTTGTCTGTATTGCACACGTCATGGGAACTTGCGTGTCAACAAGTAGGCGGCATGTGTCTTTGAAATCTCCTTTCCTGTTACAATGTCTTGATTGTAAACTGTGATAATAAACGATCAAATCAAAGACTAATGAATTTTTTTGCTATAAGAGAGCCATATTTGCCGATTTAAGCAAAATCTCTAAAGTAAACGACAGAAGAGAAAAACGCTACGATTTTCCCATCAATGTTTCGCCCACATGCTTCTCTATAAATATGAAATTTCCATAACTACAAAAAATCTCGAAAGTTGTTTACATTTCTTAGCTTCCTAGATCAATTATCTTGTATAAAGAGCTATAAAATGTCGGTTTATTTGCTTAAATGACCGCTTACAGCCAGAATTGCCTGACACTCATATTTGAGAAGCTTGTCACAGTCGCAGATTTCAAAAGGCAACCAAGACAAAAATATGGTAGTACCCAAAAAGTTTTTAAATGATTTTCAGAGATGAAGCGATGGATTAGAAAGGGGCATTCAAATCAGTGTTGTAGCTTTCTGGCAAGGGGGGATATTTGACCTCAAAGCTATCAAATATTCGAGTGAATCGAAATGATCAAAAACACAGTAATTTATTCGGCACTGTTGATTGACAAACCGTTAATCAAAATAAATTGAAACATGTCTCATGCGTTCCTTAAGGATGCACCCTTTGAGGGGGAAGGGGAATGGGGGATGGGGTTTACATGATTTGCAATAAACGGAAGCTGATCAGTTGTCGCCAACAGAGTTTTCAGGGGGACTCTAGAAAACTGACCGCCAATTGACTGTAAATGAGGAATCATAAGTATATATTATGGGGGAAGCAGGTAAATTAAGTCGTAACACAACCAAAATCCTCCAGCCCCCCATAGGCGATAAATAATGAGCGGCACCTTACAACATGAAGCTAGTCTTTCCGAATGTGTGACTTAGGGCTCAATTCAGATTTTATATTCACTATTTGAGGTTGCACAGATAACTTGCAAGTTGTAGGAACAAGGTCAATAATTTTTTAGTAGAGCTTTATGCTTTTCCTTTGTAGGCGTCAGCTTAAAAATATATTTGAGAGCATTTATCCTGTAATTTAAAATCAGTCGCAAATTAAAGTTCCTTTCTTTAATCCCCGCAGGACCATCCGACTCTCTGTCCATGAGTTGATTGCGTACAATATTCTGATCAGGTCCATCTAGGTCAGTCCTTCTCGCCTAGCCAGTCTTTGGACGGGTCGATGATGGAGACGTCAAAGGAACAGACTCAAAGGCTTAGTTTACAGTTTAGCTTTGCTGATCAGACTCCAGCAATTAGTAATCAGAAGGAGGGAGGTTTTGATTGGGATTAAGCATTGAGCGTCGAAGGTGGAAGTTTCTGGCCGTGTTTTTAAGGGGTGGGGGGGGGGGGGGGAGGGGCGGATTCCGGCCTTTAAAAATTTTGAAGACATAAGAAGACGAACGCATCACTCGTCGGTAGTTTTGGCAATAAGATGGTACTTGAAATCTGCCGTGCGTGTCTTGTTAAGATGCGTGACCTGTAGTGAGAGGTGGTATAGAGTGAATCACGCGTTGTTGTGTGGAAGCAACTCTAACGAAAACTCGTCTCCAGCTTTAGGAGAAAAAAAAGTTGCTTATTGTTCATGTGAACCTTAAAAGAATACCGTTCTAATTTTTTTTGAACGATTTTTCTTCCTGAGGCCGAGAAACGCATTGCAAAGTTAGTTTCATTGCGTGATAGTCACGGTGTTACTCGATTTTAGGTGTTATATTTCATTTGAGAATAATGTTACCTGCGCATGTCATGAACAACTCCCTTCTCTGAGTCTGTTAGAATACCTACATTTTATGACTTTCTTCGCTCTCTCGACGGAAGATCAGGAAACAAGGGAACGAATCGGTTTAAACTCACATTGCTGTTCATGACAAGAGTTGACGCGAAGAAAGAGCAGGTACGTATACAGACAAAATAGTTAAGTTATTCACTCCGTAACTTTAACTTTTACTTCAATAACCCGTTGTTGACTTACGGTATTTCACTCGCGTAAATGCGTATGATTACGAAAATTTTAATACAAGCCTTAGGAAATAAGCGTATGGTGAAGATATACCTGATACATAAGCTACTTTTTTTCTCTTTTCAGGTCGATTGCGTACCCTCTACACGTACCCCGGGTGTAATTATTTCGTTTAAAGCGCCATTCTGAGAGGTAAGTAGATTCATGAATTATGAATTGATGCGCACTAAAAGGTCACTTTATTTGAATTTCATACTTTAGTAAGGGTCTGTTTTGGACTCAGACCAGCTGTTTTACTTCCAGCAGTCGTTTGTGATCTAGATTAAAGGGACAGGGAAATGCTTTAGAGAAGATTGGAACACGCAATACGTATCAGTCTAGGCGGAAGTTGCTATTTTCGAAGGCGACAAGAAACTGAAAGCGAAAGCCTTTACTCACAGTTCGTTTTCTGGTGCTAGAGAATGACTTGCCTTCTCTAATTCAATGACTTATTTTCGGAGAACTCGACTGAGGCATTATTTATCGATGATTTTTTTTTCAACAAAATTATTGTGCTTTTAAATTCAATCTGATAAACCATAGGACATTTGACCACAAGTAATGTTTGGGACAAATCGTGCAGTCTTGGTTATAGTTAACTAATTTTCCACAAAGTGTAACTCTCATTTGATGCATATAAGGTGATAAATCTAATAGTGCTAAAACATAATATTAACAGAGAGGCTTTCTTATACAGAAAACCCAAAAGATAGGGAATACTTCCATAACAAATAACCACTGAGGAGGGTGGGATGGAAAGAAAATGGCGAATGAGGTTCCGTGTGCACTGAAGAGGCTATTGAGCATTTGAACTCTAATTCCAAAGCAATCTTTCTTTGTGCCTTAGCATATAGCTTTACTTTACCAGTAACAGGAACCACTGAATAGTCTGCAGATGTTAAATTATGCAACATCCGATTCAAAGCTAAGTTTCCCAAAAACTATTGAAGTTTTCCTTGGCAATTTGTTTAATGAAATATTTATATATTATATATTATATTTATATATTATCCTCAGTTCCCGGTTCAACTTGCTGTGTTCTAAAAATAGCAAACACATGCAGTATCCATGAATTGAAATATCTGAAGGTTTTACCATTGTAGGATTCCTCTTGAGTTCAATTATTTTCCAACAACCCCTTTTGAGCATGATTGAGTGAAACAGCCTTATGTCATCTATGTCTTTCAGATTGTCCTAAAGCTTTCTTCAGTTCAATACACTGTTCAATAGCAACAATTACTGCCTTAACCCTTTAACTCCCAGATCCAATTTTTAATTCTCCTTACTGTCAGTTATACAATTCTTATAATGTTAGTTCAGAGGATTTAGTATTAGATCAACTAATTATCCCTGAATTGAAATTTTTCTTAATTCTTGTCACTTATTTGGTTGATTGTAAGGAGAAATTTGGTGTTGGTCACTCATGGGAGTTAAAGGAATAAATATAGCACCTTAAATGGAATTTTTGTGACTGTCAATATCTCTCACATTTGATTAATATTTATTTTATGTTTTTCTTTTTCAGAAATTATTACATTTCCATCATTTTCTGACTGCTCATATTGTGATTTTTTGAAGGCAGGAAATCTTAACAGGGTAGGTATATATGTTTTTTTTTCCATTTTACCCTCTTTAATATAAGGCATATATGAAAGGATTTTTTGTGTCTTATTTTCATGGGAATGAAAAATGTTTATGTTATTATGGGCTATTCTCTTTTTTTCATGAATATCAGTTTGCTTTGAATATGAAATATAATGTTAAAGTAGCAAGATAGGTCACTAATTAAATTTGCATCAATCTTTAACCAGTGGTTCGATCCTTTGAATTTATGCTCAGGAGTATAAATTGAATGTTGTCATCCTTCAATAGTGTTTGACATCATGTCTTATTATGTTGGACCTTGCAGCTGAAATGCATGTAATGATTAGAAAGTTGCTTTGGTTGTTACAGGTGTAATGACCAGTATAGGATGCAACTGCTCGCTCTAATACAAGGTTCAGTATTTGTAACCATCCATATGATTTTTGGGAGAAAGGTGATAGCAAGCTTAAGCTCACAACACCCTTCTACTTGAAAACATCCATGTTTATAATTATGAACTTCTTGATTAGCAAAAACAAAGTTGGAACATTTGGCTGTGTATGAGTTGCATTAGGATTTAAAGCAGACACTTCAATTACTTTTTTTCATGTGGAGGTTACTTTTGATGATGTTTGTAGCATATTGAAGCACAAAATCTAACTCAGTGCTGGATGAATTGTGACAATTACATGTAAACAATCCAAAATGTTCAAGATATTCATAAATCACAGTTATACAGCCAAAATGTTTGTGTAAAAGTATATTTCATTGGATGGCCAGAGGGATTTTTAGGGGATGGTAAAAATAATGAAAATCATCATGGCCCATACCATTTTAAAACTGCTTAAATGATGAAATTTAAAATATTTCATATCTAGCCCAATCATGGATTTTTAGATTAAGGAGACCTTTAATTGTTTAGAAAATAATAATCTGAAAGTTGACTTTGTGGCAAATGGCTAATATATAATAATAATATTTTTTTCCAATGAAAAGTTTGTGAAAATGGCTGGAATGCTGAAAGGTTTAAAATGATTTAAGTAAGACATATATATTCATTGAATCTCACCAGAGGAACAAAGCTAACAGAACTCAACACAAGGAAGAACTTGTGGATAAGATTTTTTCTAAAATGGGTGTACTTTGTACATGTAAATAAGAGCAGGTAACATTATTTTGTTATGGATATTACATAATGTCCATAATAAAACCAGTCCTCTTTTTTTGTTTTCTCTGAAATTAAAAACCATTTTTTTTTGTCAGCCTGGCTCCTTGTTCACTTTTTAGGGGCCTAAACTTGAGTGTTGTAAATTATCGAAATCCTGGAAAACACATGAAAACATAAAGCCCCCTTCATGTAATGGAAATCATATTAAAGACATTACATTACAGACATCACATTATAGACATATTGTATTATGGACATTATGACTGCATGACTTTAATTATGGTAATTCTCTTTGGAGAAATAAAATGCTACATGCACACCAATTTTATTCAAATTTATCACATCCAAGTTTTCAGTGCTTTTAACTAAACACCATTAACAATAACCATAACAACAACTGTACATTGATTAGGAGAAGTAACACCATGCTGACATGAGGAGTATAAATTTCAAAAAAGCGTGAGTCCAAGTGTGAATAAAGTTTTTTGAGACATACATGTATATTTAGAGTCAGCACCTTCTTTTATAATATCTGAAGATAACAAATTAAAATATAACATGCAATGTTTCAGAAATGTAGCTTAAAACAAGCAATACTTCAACTTTCAAAGGCCATTGCACTGATAATACTATAGAGAAAGTTGTCAATTCATGCAGTTCAGTGCATTGTAACTTTCCAAAATAGTATAAACTGGCTCATTAACAGTCAATGAATAGTACTCTTACAAAAAGATCAGAACAATCCAAGTTTTGTAATTAAAGCAGTGTTTAACTACTGCAATCTGCAGCTAGTTTGATTATTTATTTGAAAACATTTTCTTTTTGAAGATATTTAAAAAGCCTCTTGATATATGAAGACTAAGGAAACTGTGGTACTGCCTTGGTGGGAGAGTATACCAGGATAATTTAGTATTAGTTGAGTTGATAAGGTTTAAAAAGATGACATTTTGAGTGTTAGCCCTTTGTCAGAGCAAACAAATTGTCAGCTTTTAACCTCATCGCAGAGGCAAATTTACATTTATTTATCAACTTGGCTGACAATAAGAAAGTACTTTGATACAATCATATAATGTTGCCGTTAATACCACTTATAACCTTGGGGCACCTGTTAGTGCCCTTATTTGTGACTGTCATTGTCTTTCATAAATGATATATAGTAACTGTTGTTCTGCTGCTTGTCTTTTCAGACTTTCTGACTTTATCCCTGATTCAAGGGTTATTTTCTTGAACCCAGGAAACTCTATACAAGATAGGAGGACTTGCTGCTCCTTTTTTTCTCTAATTTTTGAAACTTGCCTTCATTTTGTCAATCTGTATTAACCCTTTAATTGTCATGAGTGACCAAGACAGAATTTCTCCTTACAATATCAACACAATATCAACCAGAGAAGTGATGAGAGTAAAGAAATGTATAAATTTGGGGATGATTAGTTGATCCAATATTACTGTAAATTCTCTGAACTAACCTTATAAGAATTGTATGGTTTGGAGTAACGAGAATTACAAATTTGATGTGAGAGTTAAAGGGTTTACTTAATAATTTATTTGCAGGGAATAATTTTGTCCTGTTTGCATATGTATAGAATTCTGCATGCTTTTATCTCACTCATATCCATGTAGTATCAATTATTTTTTCTGGTAATGTTATGTCAAGAACTATGCATTATATTACTTACCTATTTAATTATGTTGTGATCGATGGTTGTGATTATGTTTGGCTACAAACATGTGGAAATACTCTTAGAAAATGTTGCTGAAATTCTGGTGGTCCTTTTAATATACTGCTGGTTGAATTACTGTGTACAGCTAGGTTTGTGGAGTGCTTTAACTGTATGTTGACTTATGAATATTAACATTTGAGAGACTCGATTTTATGCTGATTGAGTCATCTGTTTGGTTCCTGTGTTGGGTGGTAATTTGGTCACTGATTAAGACTTATAAATGTATGTAAAATCAAAGTTTAAACTCCCCTCCTAAAACAGGAATATGGAAGATCTTGTGCAGAAATCTGGTTCCATCCTTGACAAAGTACATAATCACCCCACACTTGCATGTCTTGGGAAATTAGTACATTCTTGCAAACTGTCTATCATAGGTTTTGCCAAGTTAAACCTAACTTAAGTCCTTCAATTAAGGTACTCTTTGGCAATTAGCAGCTACCATGTCAATTTTGTGTAAATTATTTTTTTCATGTGGAGAGGTTACTTCTGATGATGCTTGTAGCATGTCAAAGCACAAATTCTAACCCAATGCTGGATGAATCATGAAGATCATGTAAACAATCCAACACATTCAAGATATTCATAAATTGCCATTACATAAAGCCATTGACGGCCAAAACATTTGTGTAGAAGTATATTTCACCAGATGGCAAGAACAATTTTTACAGTATGATAAAAATAACCAAAACCATCATGACCTATTCTATTTTACAACTGCCTCAATAGTGAAATTTAAAAAGAAATTATTTCATATCTAGCCCAATCATGGATTTTTGCATAAATTATTTTTTTCATGTGGAGAGCTAGCCAAGGTTACTTTTAATGATGTTTTTAGCATGTCGAAGCACAAAATCTAATCCAGTGCTGGACAAATCACAAAGATCAAACAATTCAAAATGTTGTGGATTAGGAGACCCCAAATTGTTTAAAAAATAGTAATCTGAAAGATGACTTTGCGGGAAATGGCCAAGAAAGGCTGTTTATTTTTGTCCAATGAAAAGCTGGCACACTGAAAGGTTTAAAATGATTTCAGTAAGACACAATTGTATTCCTTAAGTCTCACCAGAACAACAAAACTAACAGAACTCAACACATAGAAGAACTTGCAGATAGGATTTTTTCCAAAATGGGTGTACTTTGTAAATGAGAGCAAGTGCAATTGGCTTACTAAGAGTCAATGAATAGTACTCTTACAAAAAGATCAGAACAATCTAAGTTTAGTTATTAAAGCAGTGTTTAACTTCTGCAATCTGCAGTTAATTTGATCATTTATTTGCAAACATTTTATTTTCAAAGATATTTAAAAATCCTCTCAATATATGAAAGACTTGGAATATTGAAAGGTCCAGTGCCTTTCAGCTCTTTGGAGCCACAGTAGACTCTTCTCTTGTGGAAAATATCAGTATTGCTCCTCAGAGGCCAGTTAAATGTTTTCAAAACTTGGTGAAGAAATTTGATTTCAACCTCATTATCAGTAACCCTAAGGGCTCTTCCAATGTAAAACTTGTTGTCACACTAGAAACCTGTACTGCATCTCAGAAAGCAAGAACCAAAAGACAGCAGAAATACTAGTTAGAGCATGCTCAATAAAATGGAATTGTAAGGAGCATGCTCCATATGAGATACTCCACCTACCACAGTTACATGTACACCCAAGTGTGATATTAATGCTTTGGTTATCAGCACAACCAGAAAAGAGAATTAACCTTTAACTCCCAAGATCTGTTTGTTAATTCTCCCCTCTAGCTGCTACACATTTCCTTGTAAATTAGTTATGAGAACTTGGTGCTAGATGAAGATAGCAGCTTCTACCTGATAAGTTTGAATATTCTCATCACCTGTTTCCTGAATAATGTATGGATTTGTAGGGAGAAGTTTTACATTAATCACCTCTGGGAGTTAAAGGGTTAACTTGTAATTGGGCCTGATTAAGATAAATTTATCAGTTCTGACAAAGCCAATTATAAAAAGCTCATAGATAAACAAAACTATGCTTTCTCACCAGTGTTAAAAAAAGGTTCCACAGTGTAATGTCTGTAACAAAAATTGTGTTATGTCCACAACAGGAAGTTTTTAGCTCAAGCTCAGATCTTAAACTACAGAATAAGGGATACAACAAGATTTTTAAAAAGCTAATGAAGCAGCTTTGTTCCTATTATTTTAAAATAATTTTTGTCTGAATAGTCAATTCACATGGAAAAAAGTGTCGAGCGAACACAAAAAATTGTAGGTTGATTTTTTAACCCAAAAATTTTAGAAGCCTTTGTCAAAGAAAGGAAAGTTGCTTTTCTGCTGATGGTCATGTACCCTAGCTGTGTGAAATGTTTGTACAAATTATACATTGAAAACTGTGCAAAATAAGTTTTTTAAGGAAATTAGGTTCCAAAAAATTGGTCTCTGAATGTAATGTCTGTAACATGGAATTGCCCTCGTGATTCTCGGAATCATGATGGCGCATTTTATTTCAAAGAAACAGGTGTCAAAGTGACTTTTAAGACTTTATTATGTCCTTACAATCATAGAAAAATTGTGCAGGTGGATTTTACTGATGAAAATAGAATCTTATATATGATTAATGATAGAACCGAAGTGTTTATTGAGTAAGGTGTAGAAAGAGATGAATATGTATAATGAAAGGTTTTAAAATTGAATGCTCTTCCAGCTTGTAACACAAGCATGAATGAGTGATTTTTTTATAACAATATCTAATAAACAATAACTTTCTATTAAGCTGTTGTTTCTTAGCTCCGCCTGAACAGTTAATGAGCTAGAGTGATATTCCCTGAGGAGGACAGCCTGCATAATCTATGACCAATCAAAGTTCTGCAGAGCACAGTTCACTGCTAATATTACAGATCTATATGTTTTTCACTACTGTTAGTAAATGTCATGAGAACAATGGGCATTTTGCATGATGTGTTGGTGTGTTGTGTGTGTGTTATCACCTTTGTCCCTGAAATCATATGGAGGGTCACATTTGGTCAGCCTTTGTGAATCATGGTGGTTTTTGTTGTTGTTGTTGTTGTTGTTGTTGTTTTTTAATTCCAGTTGAATTGTGATAATTATAAATGAATAAAGGGGGTAAGTTTCTAAAGAAACTGGTGCTGCCTTCGTGGGAGAGTAAACCAGGATAATTTAGTATTATCAACTGAGTTGATAAGGTTTAAAAAGATGACATATGACATTTTGAGTGTTAGCTCATTGACAGAGCAACAAATTGTCAGCTTTTAAACTTGTCACAGTAGCAAATTTACATTATCAATTAACTCAGCTGATAATATGAAATTACTTGGATATAATTATAAAATGATGCGGTTAATACCACTTACAACTTAAGGCACCTGTTCGTGCCCTTATTTGTGACTGTCTTTGTCTTTCATAACTGATATTTAGTAACTGTTGTTCTGCTGCTTCCCTTTTCAGACTTTCTGACTTTATCCCTGATTGAAGGGTTATTTTCTAGAACCCAGGAAACTCTATACAAGGTAGGAGGACTTGCTGCTCTTTTTTTCTCTCATTTTTGAAACTTGCCTTCATTTTGTCAATCTGTATTAACCCTTTAATTGCCATGAGTGACCAGGACAGAATTTCTCCTTACAATGTCAACGGAATATCAACCAGATAAGTGATGAGAGTAAAGAAATGTATAAATTTGGGGATAATAAGTTGATTCAATACTAAATTCTCCGAACTAACATTATAAGAATTGTGAAGTTTATATGAAATAATTCATATTTGTACTGCGGTTGTAGATGAAAGTGAAATGTGATCATCGCAGTAAATTTTCCAATTTAAGCAATTGGAAAGAAGAAGCCTGAAAAAAAAAAAAAAATCAGGGCTTCAACGGGATTCGAACCCGTGACCTCCGCGATACCGGTGCGACGCTCTACCAACTGAGCTATGAAGCCACACATTGGGAGCGAGGTCAATTTATTGAATTCATATCTTCCCGTGCAGTGAAATGATGTGAAGTTTATATGAAATAATTCATATTTGTACTGCGGTTGTAGATGAAAGTGAAATGTGATCATCGCAGTAAATTTTCCAATTTAAGCAATTGGAAAGAAGAAGCCTGAAAAAAAAAAAAAAAATCAGGGCTTCAACGGGATTCGAACCCGTGACCTCTGCGATACCGGTGCAATGCTCTACCAACTGAGCTATGAAGCCACACATTGGGAGCGAGGTCAATTTATTGAATTCATATCTTCCCGTGCAGTGAAATGATGTGAAGTTTATATGAAATAATTCATATTTGTACTGCGGTTGTAGATGAAAGTGAAATGTGATCATCGCAGTAAATTCAATAAATTGACCTCGCTCCCAATGTGTGGCTTCATAGCTCAGTTGGTAGAGCATCGCACCGGTATCGCGGAGGTCACGGGTTCGAATCCCATTGAAGCCCTGATTTTTTTTTTTCAGGCTTCTTCTTTCCAATTGCTTAAATTGGAAAATTTACTGTGATGATCACATTTCACTTTCATCTACAACCGCAGTACAAATATGAATTATTTCATATAAACTTCACATCATTTCACTGCACGGGAAGATATGAATTCAATAAATTGACCTTGCTCCCAATGTGTGGCTTCATAGCTCAGTTGGTAGAGCGTCGCACCGGTATCGCGGAGGTCACGGGTTCGAATCCCGTTGAAGCCCTTTTTTTTTTTTTTTTTTTTTTTTCAGGCTTCTTCTTTCCAATTGCTTAAATTGGAAAATTTACTGCGATGATCACATTTCACTTTCATTATAAGAATTGTATGGTTGGGAGTAAAGAGAATTACAAATTTGATGTGGGAGTTAAAGGGTTAATAATTTATTTGCTGGGAATAATTGTGTCCTGTTTGCATATGTTTAGAATTCTAAGCTATTGTTTCTTAGCTCTCCTTGAACAGTTAATGAGCTAGAGTGATGTTCCATGAGGAGGGAAGCCTAGTAGATATATGTAATCTATAAATTATCAAAGCTCTCCAGATTACAGTTCACTGCTAATATTATAAATAAAGGGGGTAAGTTTCTAAAGAAACTGTGGTGCTGCCTCAGTGGGAGAGTATACCAGGATAATTTAGTATTATCAATTGAGTTGATAAGGTTTAAAAAGATGACATTTTGAGTGTTAGCCTTTTCATCAGAGCAATTGGGCTGACAAAGGAATTGTCAGCTTTTAAACTCATCACAGTGGTGAATTTACATTATCAACTCAGCTGATAATATGAAATTAATTTGATATTATATAATGTTGTGGTTAATACCACTGATAACCTTGGGGCACCTGTTAGTGCCCTTCTTTGTGACTTTCATTGTCTTTCATAACTGATTTATAGCAACTCAGTGTTGTTCTGCTGCTTTTCTTTTCAGACTTTCTGACTTTATCCCTGATTCAAGGGTTATTTTCTTAACCCCAGGAAATTCTATACAAGGTAGGAGGACTTGCTGCTCTTTTTTTCTCTCATTTTTGAAACTTGCCTTCATTTTGTCAATCTTTATTAACCCTTTAATTGCCATGAGTGACCAAGACAGAATTTCTCCTTACAATATCAACACAACATCAACCAGATAAGTGATGAGAGTAAAGAAAAATATAAATTTGGGGATAATAAGTTGATCCAATACTGAATTCTCTGAACTAACATTATAAGAATTGTAGGATTGGGAGTAAGGAGAATTACAAATTTGATGTGGGAGTTAAAGGGTTAATAATTTATTTGCTGGGAATAATTGTGTCCTGTTTGCATATGTTTAGAATTCTGCATGCTCTCATTTCACTTATATCCATGTGAGTATTAATTATTTTGCCTGGTAATGTTATGTCAAGAACTATACATTATATTAATGACCTATTTAATTATGTTGTGATCGATGGTTGTGCATGATTATGTTTGGCTACAAACATGTGGAAATACTCTTAGAAAATGTTGCTGAAATTCTGGTGGTCCTTCTGATATACTGCTGGGTTAGTTACTGATTACATGCAGCTAGGTATTTGAAGTGTTTCAACTGTATGTTGACTTATGAATATTAACATTTGAGAGACTCAATTTTGGGTCATTGATTAAAACTTATTAATTCATATAAAATCAAAGTTTAAGCTCCCCTCCTAATACAGGAATATGGAAGATCTTGTGCAGAGATCTGGTTCCATCCTTGGCAAAGTACATATGGATTAGCAATTATCACCCCATGCTTGCATGTCTTGCATGGGAAATTAGTACATTCATGCAAAGTGTCTATCATTAAGGTTTTGCCAAGTTAAACCTAACTTAAGTCCTTTAAGGAACCCTTCGGCAATTAGTGGCTACCATGATGATTTTGCATAAATTATTTTTTTTGTGTGGAGAGGTTTAACTTTTAATAATTTTTGTAGCATGGACGTCGAAGCACAAAATCTAACCCAAGCTGGATGAATAACGAAGATCATATAAACAATCCAACATGTTCAAGATATTCATAAATTACCATTACATATAGAGCCATTGACGGCCAAAACATTTGTGTAAAAGTATATTTCATCGGATGGTAAGAGCAATTTTTACGAGATGGTAAAAATAACCAAAACCATCATGACCTATTCATATTGACCTATGTGTAAATAGTGAAATTTAAAATATTTCATATCTAGCCCACTCATGAATTTTTGGAATAAGGAGACCCTAAATTGTTTAAAAAACAGTAATCTGAAAGTTGACTTTGCAGGAAATGGCCAAGAGAGGCTGTTTATTTTTGTCCAATGAAAAGTGTATGAAAATAGCTCTTTTTTTGTTTTCTCTGAAATTGAAAACCAGTTTTTTTTGGTCTGCTTGGCTCTTTTTTTACAAATTCTAGGGGCCTAAACTTGAGTGTTGTAAATTACCAAAATCCTCGAAGAGCACAAGAAAAAATAAAGCCCACTATATGTTATGGACATTATGTTACAGACATTATATTACAGACATCACATTATAGACATTATATTATGGACATTATGACTGCATAACTTTAATTATGGTAATTCTTTTGGGAGAAATAAATGCTACATGCATACCAATTTTGTTCAAATTTATGACATCCAAGTTTTCAGTGTTTTTGACTAAACACTAATAACCATAACAACAACTGTACATTAGCAGTAGCAACACCAAGCTGACATGAGGAGTATAAATTTCAAGAAGTTTGAGTCCAAGTGTGAATTAAGTTTACTGAAAGACATGTCATATTTCGAGTCAGTACCTTCTTTTATAATATCTGAAGATAACAAATTAAAATATAGCATGCAATGTTTCAGAAATGTAGCCTAAAACAAGCAATACTACAACTTTCAGAGGCCGTTGCACTGATAATATTATCGAGAAAGTTGTCAATTCAAACAGTTCAGTGCAGTTTAACTGCATGATTCAGTGTAGTGTAACTGCGTGATTCCCATATTGACGAAAATTTTCTTAACACAGTGTTGTTTGCTTATGGTTATGTAGTTTGCTTGTGATTGTGTAGTTTTTGTTCTTGTTGGGATGGTGATAGATGATGCTTTTGCAATTATGTTTCAAGTGACCAAGTTGTAGCAGTGATCTTCGCAGGGTGGTAAATGGAGGTTGTGCAGTCTTGCTTTGATTTTTAACTGTAGTTTATATATTTGTGTCTGCTTGTGCATCGTTTTGGAGCTATGGAGGTTTTAAGATTTAGGTATAATGGTTACGCCGGCAATGGTCAGATCTTTGTGATGCTGCATGAAGTAGTAAAAACGGGTGCGGCTTTTGTATTAATGCTGGTACAACTGTGATTACTTTTATTATTAGATACTTCTTAGGCGAAATGGGGAATTTTGTTAGATATAATAAATCCTAAATTATAAGATTAAGTTTCTCTTTTTAGATTAGTTTTTTATTTTAGCAGTATAGTATATATCATTTAATTATTTTAGTGATGTGTAAGTCCACATCAACCTTCTTGGCTGCCAATTTCCTACCTGCATTATCAAATAAAATGATAATGATGATGATGATGATGATGATGATGATTAAGAATCAAACGTCAACCAGCCAGAACTGACCGGGTTTAAGGCCCTAGAGAGGAAAAAAAAACTTATTTCCCCTTAACCTTTCAAATCGCGTTTCATTTCTGCTGTTTATGTCTCTGGTTGTTACTTTGTAAACTGAAAAACAAAACTCTTTCTTAATCTAGAAACTGGGTTGAAATGAA
Source organism: Pocillopora damicornis (assembly GCF_964200805.1). Classification (NCBI taxonomy): domain Eukaryota; kingdom Metazoa; phylum Cnidaria; class Anthozoa; order Scleractinia; family Pocilloporidae; genus Pocillopora; species Pocillopora damicornis. The sequence goes on from NC_142675.1 coordinate 8,027,596, forward strand.
AAATCTCAGATTAAATCTCTTATTAGGTTCTTTCGTTGGTGTTCCTTGCTTAAAAGGATTTAGAAAATGACATCACGATTTGAAACCATTCTCGGTCTCAATTGGCTATCGGGAGATTTTTTTTTTTCGAATGGGTTTAATTAACATTACTTAATGTCAATTCTCTTTTTGACAGGTCATCCTGGAAAAGTTATTATTATGGCTACGGCTATTTCGCCATTTGCGTCTACGAAAGAGACTACCAACTATGCAAGGCTATGCCGCCTCCTGGTGGATGTTGGATCTCAGGTGCTTAGGTCCACTTTTGACACAATACATCCACCAGCGACTCTATATACAGTATTGGGAAGTACCTCAGTGCATTACGCCACATTGCAATCACTGTACAAAGGGAGGAAGAAAGTGCTGAATCCCACGCAGTGGGGAAAGTTGTACCCTACTCACGCACCCGTGTCTTCTGCAGCCTTCGATATCACACTTCTAACGGTGCTTCTTAGAAATATCTGTGGTTTGGGCCCTCCTGCCAATGGATGGGATCGTCTTCCCCTAGCTACAAACATAAGCATCGCAGATGACATCGCCAGAGTCAAGTATTACAGGAACACTGTATACGGCCATGCTTCTCAAGCCTCTGTGGATGACAGCAGTTTCAGTGCTTACTGGCAGGAAGTAAGAGAAGCTTTGGTAAGACTCGGAGGAGCCCATTTTAGAGCTGAAATCGACAACCTTGAGCACGACTGCATGGATCCAGATATCGAGGAGCACTATCGTCAACTGATGAAACAATGGAAGAAAGACGACGACAGCATCAAAGACAAGCTTGAAGAAATTGAAAGTAAGTAAAACATTATCCACTGCCAATGTGGATGAATCAGAAGGCTACAAAAGTATATATTTCCAATTAACACGGTAGTGTAGGTCAGCTCATGATGTTTTCATCATTGTCGGAACTAGTCTCATATTTGGAAGGTATATTTGCGTTGTGTGTAAAATGACGAATTAACCCAAATGTTGACACTATGTTTTAATTTGCAGTATTTTTGTCTGTTCGTGGGTACTTGTGTACAACAGCTAGAGTGCATTTGTTGATTTCTAAGCGTCTTATTTCGTTTGATCTATTCGGAATCGACTAGATATTGATATACATAGCATTGTTTTATCTGCACTTAACGTGAAGCTGCGATATAAATTTGCTTATGAAAATGCGCATACCTTTTGAAATTTTCAGATTCAGACTACTCACAGCAAAAAAAATTATTAAGAGCGACGCTGTTTTCTTGGGTACATAGCGCAGCTCATATGCATTACGACGGTAAGCGCTGGATGTCGGCCAACACAGCATACTTTACTAGTCTAAGAGCACACCTTGACTGGGATGCCACGGAATCTGAGATTTTCTGCCCTGGCTACCTCTCGGATTTGATGGTGATTTGACAGCCCTCATACATGTGTATCATCGTAGTCGGGATAGTTTATCGTCTTATTTTAGTATTACCTTTCTTATAATGAACCTAACTTCCTAGTAGCGTTAGATGTGACCCGCATATTTCGGAATGAAATAACCAAATCCTTCCTCCTGGCGTATTAGAGTATTCAATTCTACATGGGAAAATAGTTAAATGGGGATTGTTTTGAGTAAAATAGGTTAGAATAAGATGTATGTGGTTATTTTACATTTCCTGAGGAAAAGACTGTCGGCAAAACCTCCCACTTCATTGAAGGCGGGTCTCTAGATTTCTCCAGCTTTGAATCACCGCCTTGTAGGGTTACTCAGGATGTTTTCATTGAGGACGGAACTAGTCACATACTTGAAACGTTATTCGAGCGTTATATGTGAAAAATGAAGAATTAACCCAAATGTTCACACTTTGTTTTCATCGGCAGTATTTTTCTGTTCGTGGGTGCTCGCGTATAATTGCTGGAGTGCATTTTTGTAATTTCTAAGCGTCCTATTGAGTTTGATCTATTCGGAATCGACTAGATATTGATATACGTTTCATTGTTTTGTCTACACTTAAACGTGAATCTGTGGTGTAAATGTGCTTATGAAATTGCGCTTATCTTTCTTACATTTCCAGATTCGCTAGAAAAGATGAGGCACGACCTCAGAGACACAACTGAGAAGATAGAGATGAAAATGAAGGAGGTTTTAGAGACGCTTAGTAGCCAGGCGACCACAGTGGAAAAAAGCGCAGATCAAGGTTGGTTACTAGAAAGAGCTACTCACAGATAAACTGACCTACCAACAGGGATTTATTAAAACATCTTTTGAGCATGACCACATTATTCGCGTGATGTCGGCCAATTTAACATTTTATTAGGTAATGTATTGTTGTAAGAGCACACCCTGGCTTCCAACCTGCCCTGGCTACAAATGAAGATACTTGGTTATGTGTGGGATGAATGGGATGGCACGGATGTGAGGCTACCTCACGGTGTTGGATAGTTTTCTGACAACACTCATACATATTTAGCTTAGAAGGCTATTGTCTTATACTAGTTTTACTTTTGTTGAGGACATAGGGAGAAATGAGAGGGCGGAAAGGCGTTCTTTGGTTTTTATTCATTAGTTCTTACAATGTCGCTTTTACCGACAAAAATATTTCTTAGACTATCGGCTCCAATGAAATCAATATTTATCTCCTGAGTTTCACTATTAGAAACCGCTGAAGCCGGGCCATAAGGTTTTTTAGATTGTTGTATAGAATAAAAAAAGTACACAGAGGAAGGGAAAAGGATCTATTCAGGTAACTTTTAATGAATAAAGTGACTCCCACTCAGACTAAAAGTTCCAATGTTATTCCACAAAGGGTCTCTTGAGAAAATGAGAAGCGAAATGGCAAAGATGGACAGTGAACTTAAAGAAGTGAAGGGAAAGCTGTGTACTTTGGCAGCCCCTGTGGGAGAAAGCAAGGATGAAGGTCAGTTGAATTATACAATAAAAGTTATCCTGCTTAACCGTTAATTTAGTCGTAGTAAACATGTTCTGTATGTTAGAGAGATCATCCTATCTTAAAGAGATTCAGTTTTACAATTTAAACAATCACTGGAATAGCCTCTCTGGTGTGCTTTCCTTCCCTTCAATTATTTAAACTTTCACCCTTAAATAGCCCGGAAACATTATATTTTTATTAGAATGGAGAACGATATAAAAATGAAGTACAGTTTTAACGAAAATATTGGCATTAAGTTCGGCTCCATGTTAGAAATTAACAGAGTAGGTTCGACGGCATTTATAAGCTAAATGGCCTTTGGTGATTAACATGAATCATACATTGATACCTTTTTTCATTGTCCAATTAAGTTCTTTAGCGATGGTGTCGTACTCGTTCACTTATTTAAATTCAGTGCCGAATACCTAATAGCACTGAATGTGATCCGCATATTTCTGAATAAAATAAGGAAACCCTTCCTTCGCTTATATTGTGGAGTATTCAATTCTACATGGGAAAATAGCTGAATGAGGATCGTCTTGAGTAAAATGGGTTAGAATAAGATGTATGTGGTTATTTTACATTTCCTGAGGAAAAGACTGTTGGCAAAACCTCCTACTTCATCGCAGGCGAGCCTCCAGTTTTCTGCAGCATTTTTGATGAAACCCCATGACAAAGAAGGCAGAAAGACGTTGTTTGGTTTTCATTTATTAGTTCGTAGTCTCCCTATATCCCGAAAAAGCCTTGCCCAGACTACGGCTCCAATGATATGAATATCTATCTCCCGAGTAATTTATTTTACGACAGAGTTTCACTGTTAAACACCGCTAAAGTCGAACAAACAGAATAGGTTCAACTGAATTCATAATCTAAATGGCTTTTAATCAGTAGGCATGAATCATACACTAAAACTTTTTTGCATCGTCCAAGTAATTTCTTTGGCAACGGTATCGTACTCATTCGCATATTTAAATTCAGTGCCGAATGACAGAGACGTACCACAATTTTCAACGCTGCATTCATTAGATTTCTTACTTATTCTGCTACTGCTAGGTATTTTTGATCCAACTGAGCTTATCAGTGGAATTCGCCAGATGTACAAGACTCGCGAGGGATGGCTCTCACCATTTCCATGGTGTGAAGAGTTTCAGTTTTTTCTTGGAAATATTTTTACAAGGCTCAAAGTGGTCAGAAGAAAGAAAACGAGAGGACAAATCACTGACGTATTTGTTGACATGTCGTCAATACTAGACCCGTATGAAGAGTGTTCAGCGCCGAGAACAGTGTTGATTGAAGGAGAACCTGGTATGGGAAAAACCACCTATTGTAAAAAGTACGCCTACGACTGGGCCACAAAACAGCAAGAACCTCAGGGCTGCGGCTCAACAGCATTTAAAGTGGTATTGTTGTTGAAATGTCGAAACATCCATTCTGACGTCTGGGAAGCCATTGATGATCAGCTGCTGTCCCTAGACATCGATGAAAAAGTCAAACGACAATTTTTTCAGTTTATTCGTGAAAATCAGTCCAGCATTTTATTGATATTGGATGGATTGGATGAGTTACCATCCGGCAAATTGTCGATGTTTTCCGAATTAATTGAAGGAAAAGTACTCCCCAGATGCCACATAGTTGCAACAGCAAGACACGAAGCTGGAAAAGAGGTGAGAAAATGTTGTGACGCCCTGCTTCAGATCGAAGGATTCACTGAAGAGCATGTGGAAGGATTTGTCACCAAGTTCTTTAAAGAAAGGACGGATTTAGCCACCAAGCTCTTGCAACGGATGTCGCGAGATAAAAACCTGAGAGAAATAGCGGCCAATCCTCTAAACACAGCACTTCTTTGCCTTTTATGCGAAGAGTTTGAGGGCACACTCCCCGAAAGCAGAGCTCAACTGTACTTGGATATGGTTGAATGTGTTTTGAGAAGATATAGAAAAAAAAAGGGACTACTAGAAACGATCGAAGACTTGACAAACTATTACAAACCGCAATTGAATCACCTTGGAAAGGTAGCGTTGAATGGTTTACTTGACGATAAGTTGGATTTTAATGAAAGTGAAGTGAGAAACCATGCAAAAGACCTGATTGAATTTGGATTTCTGTCAGTGCAGCCTGGTAGCAGCAAACTGAGACAAACACTGCATTATGCCTTCTTACATAAAAGTTTTCAAGAATTCTTTGCAGCATTCTTCATTTGTTCTCAGATTCAAAGCAAGGAAATGAAACCTGAAGAACTAGTTTCCGATCCAAGGTATTTCGTTGAACTTAAACAAATACTTTTGTTTTCGTGTGGAATTTTGGCCATGAAATGCGATGAACAGGTTGTGGCTCTTGTAAAGAGTTTAACAAATGAAGTCAACAAAAATGAAGGCGGTGGTGCAAAAATTGTATTGGAGGCCATCAACGAATGCAAAAGAGAAAAAAGTGATTTTCACTCGCATTTATCGAAGTCGTTTGGAACTGGTTTGAATCTGACCAATTTGGATTTGTCTGGAAATGGTATTAGTGCTGCGGGTGCTACATGTATTGCTGAGGCAATCAAAGTGAACAAGACGCTAACCAATTTGGATTTGTCTGGAAATTTTATTAGTGCTGCGGGTGCTTCATGTATTGCTGAGGCAATCAAAATGAACAAGACGCTAACCAATTTGGATTTGTCTTACAATGGTATTAGTGATGCGGGTGCTACATGTATTGCTGAGGCAATCAAAGTGAACAAAACGCTAACCAATTTGTATTTGTCTGGGAATCTTATTAGTGATGCGGGTGCTACATGCATTGCTGAGGCAATCAAAGTGAACAAGACGCTAACCAATTTGGATTTGTCTGGAAATTGTATTAGTGCTGCGGGTGCTACATGTATTGCTGAGGCAATCAAAGTGAACAAGACGCTAACCAATTTGCACTTGTCTGGAAATGTTATTAGTGATGCGGGTGCTACATGTATTGCTAAGGCAATCAAAGTGAACAAGACGCTAACCAATTTGTATTTGTCTGGAAATGGTATTAGTCATGCCGGTGCTACATGTATTGCTGAGGCAATCAAAGTAAACAAGACGCTAACCAATTTGGATTTGTCTGGAAATGGTATTAGTGATGCGGGTGCTACATGTATTGCTGAGGCAATCAAAGTGAACAAGACGCTAACCAATTTGTATTCGTCTTTCAATGGTATTAGTGCTGCGGGTGCTACATGTATTGCTGAGGCAATCAAAGTGAACAAGACGCTAACCAATTTGGATTTGTCTCACAATGGTATTAGTGATGCGGGTGCTACATGTATTGCTGAGGCAATCAAAGTGAACAAGACGCTAACCAATTTGTATTTGTCTGGGAATTTTATTAGTAATGCGGGTGCTTCATGCATTGCTGATGCAATCAAAGTCAACAAGACGCTAACCAATTTGTATTTGTCTGGGAATCTTATTGGTGATGCGGGTGCTACATGTATTGCTGAGGCAATCAGAGTGAACAAGACGCTAACCAATTTGGCTTTGTCTTACAATGGTATTAGTGATGCGGGTGCTATATGTATTGCTGAGGCAATCAAAGTGAACAAGACGCTAACCAATTTGGATTTGTCTGGGAAATATATTAGTGATGCGGGTGCTACATGTATTGCTGAGGCAATTGAAGCAGGGTTTAAACAGCTTTGAAGTAGAAGTGCACTGCCTTTAAAGTAGGCAGGTACCCTTGAAAATTGAAAATTTCCGGGGGGAGCATGCCCCCGAACCCCCCTAGAGGTTCGGGGGCATGCTCCCCCGGGAAATTTTTAAAAGATAAGTCTCCCGGAAACGCATTTTCTTGCAATCTGGAAAAGAAATCTTCTTGCAATGATGCATACTTAATCTATTATAATAAAAAATAATGGTACTCTGGGAGAATTTGTTTATTTCACTGTTGTTTTCGGAGCCTCGTTTTATCCTACAGTTACAAGTTATAGGCCCATTTCCAACCTTGATGCAACACGCGCCGCGACCCAATTTCCTGTAACACGAAATTCCCAGATCACTGAAAACCTTCTAAAATCGTCTTTCTCAAGAGCCATCCTGAACATATAGTCAACAGTTTTACGGTAAATACATTCGCCGTTCGTCATTTCACAGTTTCCTTACAGTATTTTGAAGTTTGTCGTGAAGAATCCCCTTGAAGAAATTTTTTTTTAAGTGTCACGCTGGGATCTCTTCCTATTCTGTGAAGAGTCGGTGAAAAGGACAATATTCAAATTTTTTCACTTTCTAGAAGCGCTTGAGGATTCTAAATGAAGACAAAATACTTCCAATAGAAACTGGTATTTTTCAAAGAGAAATATGGAAAAATATCAGACTGCCGGACGTTTAGTTATTTGAAGACGGTGTCCGGTAGTGTCTGGTGAAAATTTTCTTGGTGTTACGCTTGGATCTCTTCGCACTCTGTGTACAAGGTCAGCGAAACGGAGAAAGTTGGCATTTAGAAGCGCTTGAGGATTGTAAATGAAGGTAGAATATTTTCCAATGAAAAATTAGGATATTTCAAAGAGAAATATGGAGTTATTTGAGGACCGTGTCCAGCCATGTCATTGAAATTTTAAGTGTCAAGCGCTTGGATGGCTTCGTACTTTGTATACAGGGTTAGCGAGAAACATCAAGTTCGAAATTTTAGGCTGCCTGGAAGCGCTTGAGGATTGTACATAAAGGTAGAACATTTTCGTATAAATATTTCTTGGATTTCGAAGAGAAATATGGAAAAATATCGCACTGCCGGACGCTTAATTATTTTAAGTGTCGTCACCTCATTGCAGGAACTTGAACGTCAGCGATACTGACAGTTTGCGTTACAATTCTTATTTACTGCTTTGCATGGACAACAACCCCGACCACTCTTTCGAGCGCAAGTTCCTCTCCACGGGCAGGAAACTTCAACTGACTTAGTCCTATTAAACAAAGATGGCAAACTTCAATTAAAAAAACTGATGAATGAATGAAAACGTGGTGGATCAACATTTTTACCTTCGAAATGCTCGCAAGGATTTTCGCGTTTCTCTTTAGCAACAACCAATCCATAAGCGTTTACTGCCTCGGAATCTACTAAATCAATAGATTCATCCAATCCTATACCGGATTAAAACGTGTAGAACTGTTTTAAACAGAATTATTTAGATAAACTCTTCAAATTCATCGGAGAAAACGCAGAAAGTATTTTGAGACGTGACAAAGTAAAAATAACTGACCAATCAGAGGCGCTATTTAAACAAAAGCGGTGGTTTAAACAAAAACAAACGACCGCGTTGCATTAAGGTTGGAAATGGGCCTTTAACTTCAGCTTTTGAAGTGATAAAGTTTGAAACTGACACTTTTTGTAGTTTATGAAAACTCAAAGTCAGAGCCGCAATCAGAATCTTCAACATCCAAATCTGGCAGCTCCACGTATAGAATAACTGGGTGTCATCATCAGTTGCCTGTACACCAACATCATGTACAATTACCACAGGAACATCCTCATTTGCAGATCCTGGATCTGGTGGTGGTGCTGTGTTGAAAACCTTTGGAGGGCACTTGCGACGAGGTTTAGCTGCCAACCAGGCCGAAACAGCCGAATCAATGAGATCTTCAAATTCCTTGCTCCCTACTGCTGGGCCATTGATCAAAATGTGGAGAAGAGTGTTAAGCATGTCATTCTGCATTCTATTGTAGAGTCTGGTTTTGAGAAGCTTAAAAGCACTCACTCCTCTCTAAGGCCACACATTTGACTCTGAACTTGCATTTACATAAAATGAATAATTCGCTACCCAATTTGGGTTTGACTTACAATGCTATTGGTGATGCGGGTGCTACGTCGATTACTGAGGTAATGAAAGTCAACAAAACGCTAACCAATTTGAATTTGTATTGCAACTGTATGAGTGATCCTGATGCTACGTCTATTGCAGGGACAATTAAAGTCGATAAGACTCTTATCAATTAAGATTTGTGTAACAATGGTAACAAATGAGAACAAAACCGCGAATGACTTGAACCGACTTCTGGAGGAATAATTGAAGAGATTGTACTTTCTTTTTTGTACTTTTTCTTTAAGGTAACTTTTTGTAACTTTTCCTTTTTGTGAACGCATGGCAAAACTCTTTCGGAGCTTTCTTTTAGTTGTCCTTAGTTGCATGTGGATTAGATTACATTCAAGTTACAATAGCTACCTTTGTTATATTTTCTTAATTTAAAGTAACGCTTATCCTCCTTTGGTATTTCCTAAGGCCAACGAATTATCTTCTTCGAGAATTATGTAACAGGCGCAAACAGAGGGTAGACAGAGATACGGCAAGTAAGTTGTTGATATGAATCCACATGGGCGATTAAACTTTTTAACTATTCCATTCCAGTTTAGTCTCGAGTCTGCTGATTCATCTATCAAATTTTGAAGCCCACTAAATAGTTTTTTTTCTATGATTTGTGTCGCTGTTATTTAGTTTCTTGCTATTAAATTTCAGCACTACTCGTTTTTCTTTACAATTTTGTAAAGGATAATTTGGAAAATCGTCGTCGTTTTTACCCTAGTTTACTGAATCTTCTTCTTAGTTATGACAGTACATCTCTTTTGAGCATCACCTTCTTAGAGGTGAAATGCATTTTGAACGGAATTATCAGGAGTTATGGCGAAACCATATAGAAACCAAGCGACCCAACGATGGAGTTGTTTACGATGAGTTCCTATTTATCCGTGAAAGAATGAACTTAAACTAGTCACTAACGAAACGGTTAGGCTTCGTTCTTGTTATTTTTTTTCTTTTTTTTTTTCGTTTTTGTTTAATTTAATTTTTTTCTTTAACGAATGAAGTCGTTCAAGACTGAATCAAATTAATAGATTTAGAAAGCCGTGCCAAAATCGAGTTGATTGTAATTTCTTTTCGAAGCGAGAGCATGACTTTCTTGTCTTAGTTTTCACCTGCGATGATTAAAAATTTCAAACAAAAAAGTGCATACCTGAGCTGTTCTCAATTTTTTTCATCTCTGACTTCAATTCGCAGAAAGGTTTTCAATCACGGTAAAAACGACAATAACACTTAATAATAATGTAGGTAAGCGTATTGATATTTCATTTTGATAAACTTCAACATGAAGCAAGTTTAATTTATTGATGAAACGATTCATGATAAAATTATCAGCGTCCTATTCTTAGAGTTTTCATACAGGATTAAAGAAATGTATCAAAGAACAGCCCTTTCGCTGTTTTAAGCCTTGCTTAATTACAAGTATACTGAGCCCTAAAATCTTGGATCCGGTGCTCGCCAACGATTGTGTTCCCTTTCGGGAATTCAGCATAAATGAAGCGGTAAATTTTCCCAAAATACACCGAATAAACCAAGGGAAGGGACTAGGTAATCCTGGAAATGAGTTCTGAAATAATTTTTGAAATAATTCCAACAGCACTATCTCGTTTATAAGCGCAAAATTTACAAATTTACGCAAATCCCAGGCGTTTTGATCGCGACGTGAAAATTAGCGAAATGACGTCCTGAACTTGTTGGAGAGAACGGCAACGCTAACACCGGAAGTCGAAATAGAGTCGTGTCCAGACTATCCGTGTGTTTTTCCCGATCTGAAATGACGTTCCCGTCCTCTTGTTAAATCACTCTAATCTTCGTTGAAATATCAGGTCATGAACTAAGCACAGTGTGGAGAAGATCAAAATTAAAGAATAGAGTTTGGCATTCTAGTCATTACAGACATACCGCGTTGCTTAAAAAAACACAAACAAGTTAAAATGCATCACAGTGTTCTTTGCAAAGCAACATGCATACACTCTGAAAGAATTCTTATAGTTTCTCCCGAGATTTTGCACACGGAACGCAATGAACTAGTCCTCCTTTCTAATTGAAAATTTTGGATTCCGATATCGAGCCTTGATTTCAGTGACAAGCTCCTCGTAAGTATGTTTCTGTTCGATAAGAAACCGGCGGACAAAGTTTCATCTAAGACATTTTCTAACGCCGCCATCTTAGTTTCCTAAATATTCCCGCTTACACAAAGATTGTCAGTTTCAATGCGATAAACCGAAAACAACAACCAAAAACGAATCGTAATCCGTTTTCAAAATTCCATACGAAAACGAAAAGCGAAAAACGAAAAAGAGACTTAAAACCTTTTTTTTTTGGAGCCACAGAAAAAGGAAAACGTAGAGCATTAAGTGAATTCGAATTCCGTTTCCTTCCCGACGAGGAAAAATGAAAAACGGAAATGGAAGTGCAATTTTTTTTTCACTGCAAAGAACAAAGAAAGACGAAAGTAAAATTTGAGTTTCATTTTCCTATACAATTGAAAATCGGTTGGCACTAAGGTACACGGATTATTGCTCTATCATTGTGCTTGTCCCTGGGAACTCTTCAATATACAGTCCACACATCAATCATAGCGGCTAAGATAGTCTCACTAAAATCTCTTTTCGAGCCCCAATATTTCGGTCCGGACTTGAGGCTTGCTCGAACAAAAATAGCAATGCCAATCGGTCAGTACATAGTGCAGACTGCAGACCGGGTAAAAAAATGTCTACTAGGTTCAAAATATGGACTACAGACCGCAGACTGTCTTTTCGTCTGATACTTGTAACATGTCATCTTACAACTTACCGAGCGTCACGCAAGCGCTTTTTCGCGATCATCTTTCACTATTATTTGCACTATTGTGGAATATTCCTTGCCTGTTTCTTGATCATAATCGTTCTTACTATAATTTCAAGCCTCATCTAGTATTCTCATTTTGCGCGCGAGTTGGTTGGCGTGATGTCTGTACAGAATTTACCAACTAAATAAAAGTAGTTATAGATGTAGATGTAAATGGGATGTCACTATCGAATATTTAACCTGCGCAATATTCGAGAAATTCATCTTTTTAACCGATATGTGTTTATTTTGTTGACAAAAATGCGAACCAAGACCAAAACTGTTCCTTCGACTTGATATATTTTCAAAGTTCAGAAGTGTACCCACACTGATTTTCACATATGTGTCTTATATTGTTATTGGTTTACATGAGGAGCCGGAGAATTTTTATAGGGAAAAGCGAAGCGTTGCCCTCCGTGACTGGTGATTTGTTTACTTTTTTTGGTGGTTTTATCTCTCGTCGGTTTGGTGACTACGCTAATATTAATATGTGAAAATCAGATTATACGAAGACTTGAAATTCCATTAAGAGCGATTGTGGCCGCTTTGATAAAAATCAATTGCAGTGGCCGCTTTGTTTAAAACAAAAAATATCAAGAAACGGGCAGGGAATATTTAATAGATAATTATTGCGGCAGTCAGCGTTATGAGATATATTGCAGCCGACTGAGGGTGTAGTCTGCCTAATGACCTTTGCCCATCCCACCTCCAGCCCACACAAACTTTTTTCCAATTCCCATCACGACGAATCCACAAGTTTTCTTATCACACAACTGCCCAAAAATTAAAGAAAATTTACTCCAAAAGTCTTGAAAGTTCACATAAACCGAACTCAACTGTACCTATAATTAGCAAGTCCAAGAAATCAATGCAAACCTAAACCATAACATGAATGAGCTGGCTCCAAGAGCCCTTTGATTTTCATTACTTCCAAATTTCGAGCGTCTCTCTTTCACTAAAAAACCAAAACAAAACAAAATTATAGGCATTTTTTATTTCTCTTGCGAGCTGCAGAGCCACTCAATGAAATTTGACCCTGAAAGCTTCCTGAACGGGAGGTTTGTGGGGGAGGGGGGATGGACATTAGGGGGGAGGGGGGGGGGACACAATAGGGGCGAGGTAAACAAAATTTTTGTGGATAACTCTAAAATGGTAATGTATTGCCAGCGGACAGCAAAAACGTGTGAAGGAAACGAAATCGCAAGCATCTTAATGCTTCCCCAACAAAGCTTTAATAGTGGGATTGGGAAGGACAAGAAGTTGACTGCTGCTAAAGCAACGCTGCTATGCTCCCTCACTTCCCGTACAACCCCTCCCCTCTCCCCCCCCCCCCCCTATCCACTCCTTATCCTACAAGATCCACGATCCCTCCGTTAATTACGTGACCACACAGGCTGGAATGGGAGAAAAACCTGAAAACTCCATCAGTAAGTTTAGTAAGAGCTTGGCGGAAGAAACAGAAAGGTAGTATTCTCCCCCTTCCCCTCCCATCTCATTTATTTTCGCTGTCAAAACCCATTTCCAGTCTCTCCTGATGTTTGACACCAAATATCCCTCTGGGAAGAAAAATGAAAGGAGTAAAAAATTTCTGAGAGAAAAAGGCAGTATTACCCGTATGCTAATATCAAATGCATTGCGCTGAACTGATTAAAGAACCCTGATGACCTTTCCCTGTTTTGAAAGTCGTTTAAAGCCACGAGCCTTATAATCAAATTACAGTCAAGCCGTTTGCAGTAATCTGTGTAAAGTTTTCTTAACTTTGTTTTCAAAGATGTGCTGTGTGTTGAAACATCTGTTTCATTCCAAAAGAGAAAGTGTACTACGCAATGATTCTTAGACTTTTGTTACCGAAACAATTCCATTGACATGCGATATTAAGGAAACAGGATGGAACCATTTTGCTTGGATACTAAGGATTTGTTCGAGATTATACTGAAATACCAGTGATGAAAGATGGAGGAAACAAGTTATATAGGTTAATTAAGAAAAAATTGTACTAAAATTTGGATTTTGGAAGGGTTAAAAATGCTGCCGGCTAGTGTTACAGCTTGCATATTTAGCCAACTTGACTCCCATGTTAGTCTAACACTACATTGGAATCACCCTTTTAAAGAATATTTCTATGCTCTTTGGTCTCGTTCCTCTGGCAATTGGCATCTTGAATGACTCAGAAAATAAAAACATGCAGCCAGAGAGACAACTAAAATAAAATGTGAAGTAGGCTTGAATTCATTTATCAATTTAGGAAGAACTTTTGAACATCTCGCTCTAGTGTTACACTACCCTCCGCTTGAACTTAATTTCGCGAAAATGGAACAGGTATGAATTTTGCAGGAATTTGATTTCGCGGTTTGGCCAAAAATGTGTATCAAAAGGAACTAAATTTCGTGATAATTGTCAAATACTGATCTGTGTCAACGAACAGTTAGTTTCAGAATTGGCCATCCTCAGGGACCCAGAAGCTTGAAGTCGACTTCAAGTCAGGGAGAGAGAGCTAGAAGTCTACCCACGGCTCTTAGTTCTCCGATTGTGAGAATTGACACAACTAGTTTTAATCTTCCATGACAATAGTTTCCAATGACACTAAACAAAATTATATTATAATAAAAAGGAAACTGAAGACCGTCTCATATGTTACTTTGAAAGGAGCCAGGTAGGAATAGATTGTTTGGTGACTGCACCGAAGATATCTTACAAGAAAGCAGGAAGAAGATGATATTGATGTAATCAAAGAGAACTCACACGCTGAAACTAAAATAGAGAACATGGCTAGAACGATTATGTGGTAAACTGACATTTACGTTGATTAACTTATTACATTGCAAGGTATGCAATTTCGCGTGGGTAATTTTCGCGGAAACCTTTCAATGCAGGTCACCGCCGCTTGGTTACCATAGGTGGTCGAGTCCTGGCTATCGTGGGGGAGTTAGAGGGTTCAAGCCTTAACCGGACACACACTCGGGGTCTTAAAATAACTGAGAAGAATGCGTGTCCTTTGCTATGACGTCTGCAAACGGTTAGCTGTTCTAGTCTTCACAGAGATGGACGATAGACCACACGCCCCTTCTCCTGAATCTTCTCTGTACTGGTTTAGGAAGGGGACGTTAAAGAACCCACCCACTTCTCGCAAAGAAAAGGGGACGCAGCTTCCGTTCTTGTGGTCTGGCCTTGTTATTGTTTATAAATCTTTGAAGATTCTCCATAAGTATTTTCTTTATAGAGAGGTGGCACAATTAAGGAAGAGGAAGAAGAAGCATAACATAACATAACATAACATACTTTATTGACTTTCCCCAAGGGGGCTTTTCAAAGACAATTTTATAAGAATAATCCTATTACAATTAAAAATCCTATTTACAATTAAAGATGTTTTAAAATCTGAATGTTCTAAAAGAAAAATGAAAGCATACAAATATATAAAATTACAACTCTGTGAGTAATTTGGTCCTTAAACGTTTTTTAAAAACCTTAACGGAGTTGCACAGTTTTAAGGAATTATCCAAAGAGTTCCATAAGTTTACAGTTCTATAGAAAAATGTTCTCTGACCGCTAGCTGTTCTAAAGAATGGAATTTGCAAAAGCTGCGAATTTCTGGTGCTACGTCGACTAACCTCGGCTCGCTTTATGAATTTTGATGAGAGGTAATCTGGAGCCTGACCAGTTATGCATCTGAAGGCCGTAGTAGCGTTCCGGTAGTAAAGCTGGCTTTGAACTGAAAGCCAATTTAGTTCCTTGCGAATTGGTGTAACGTGGTCAAATTTACGCGCACCGCTAACAATGCGGCATGCGAAGTTCTGCACCGCCTGTAACTTGTCAACATTACATTTTGAGGTATTTGACCAAACATTGGAACAATAAAATAACCTGCTGAAAACTAAGGAATTAATAATCATCAAAAGTGTACGTTTGTCGAAAACATGCTTGACACGGTTTATTTGGCCGAGGCGGGACAAGCACGAGGAAGCGGTCTTAATTATGTGTTCATCGTAAGTTAAATTAGAATCTAAAATCACACCAAGGTCTTTGGCGGTGTCTGCGGGGACGATGTCCTCACCCATAATGGAAAGGGAGCGAAATTGCAATTTTGCACGCATCTTCCTGCTGCCAAATATCATCAGCTTGGTTTTGCCAGGGTTAAGTAACAATTGGTTGTTGGAACACCATTCTCCTATTTTAAACAAGTCGTCTTCCAAATCAGCAATTGCATCCAGGTTGTCTTTAAGTTCGAAGGAAGTGATGAGTTTCGTATCATCTACATAACTCTGAGTGCTGCATTTCTGTGGGATCGATGGAAGATCGTTCGTATATATGCTAAATAGTAGTGGGCCTAAGATACTTCCTTGAGGGACGCCGTTGGTCACGGACAAAGGCTCAGATAGCGTTGAATGGATTCGTACTACTTGTGTCCTGTTGCTTAGGTAACTACGAAACCATTGGAGAGCGTCTCTGGAAATTCCGACGTCTTGCAATTTTAAAATTAACGTGTCGTGATTGACGCTATCTTCTGCATTTTCTGAAGGTGACCGGAACGTCAGAATGACAGACCATCCTCAGGTAAAATATGGAATGGCAGAATTTCACGCAATGCGAAATGACAGAATATCCTAAAACGCGGAATGAGGAGCAAGTATCGAGCTGTAATTTTGGGTAAAAGATTTCCCATTCTAACTTGAATTACTGCATAAGAAGACAATAACGCTAAATATGATGTTTCAACAGCGAGGACAACCCCTCTTGATAGATAATAAGGAATGTCCTGAAATAAGCAATCACAACGTCAATTAGTGCTGAGGGAGCTGTGGGTAACTATAAGTGTTATCACGTTATCTTCGTGTTGTCACGGGAGAGGAAATTATGACGAAGGAACATTGAATATAAATATCAACATGCATTCCTTCCGTGGTAAGTAACCTCCCGTTGCATTAAATTAGCTGGAATGAGATTTGGTTTCATCTCATATTTGATCACACTTCAGTGTCATTCACTTCTCAGTTAATTCACTGTCCAACAAGTTAAGTATGTTACTGTAGACACTGGATTTAATTCATCGGACATACTAGCGAAACTGTGGTGCTGCGTCGGTGGGAGAGTATAACAGGGTAATTTAGTATCATCAAGTGAGTAAATAACGTAAATTTGCCGCCGTGAAGAGTTTCAAAACTGACGTTTCGAGCGTTAGCCCTTCCTCAGAGCTTCATCTAGTCGCTCTGACGAAGGGCCAACGCTCGAAACATCAGCTTTAAAACTCTTTACGGTGGGCAATTTACGCTATTAACTTAGTTGATAATACTAAATTACCAGGACATACTGGCGGTTTGGTCCTCAATTATTCCGTAATTGTAGGACTACAGGAGTTATACATGAATATGTCGCCCTTATGCACATTGTTCGAGCATCGGTCTCATTTACACAGCCAAAGAAGCTAGAAAGAGTTAGCATCAGATTTATCGAATGGTTGACAACCAGCTGAACACAGAAACCAAAACGGCTGAGGGGCCTCTCGTCTCAATAAACCAACTTAAGCTCGTCTGGAACGCTTCATGCTTGACCTTACTTCTTTTGCGGATGTAAACCTTCATAATCAAGGAAGTCTAACACCTTATCTAGAAAAATAATCGAATATTTCAGTTATGAATGATTGTGCTAGAAACTTAAAATCTTTGCATAATTGTCGTTATGGAGCTGAACTTGATTTCTTCGTGTCACGTTATCGAGTGGGAACTAATTTACGGCATTCACCTTAAGAGTAATGAAGCGGATTCCCTCTGCATGCAGTACTTTTAGTTGAAATTTATTTCTGAGAAGTGAAAAAGAAATCATTATTAGCTCACTTCATTTAATTAAGCTCAAGTAGGTTCATACCAGGTAACCAAAGCATCAGTAGGAATATTAATATCGTCATAGAGTCTTAAGTTTGTTGAGTATAATTTCGTCATTCATTTATATTTAGCTTGTACTTTTGTAGTTACTATATTTTTTTTTTAATAGTATTATAGCCGCAAACGCTAATCACACGTATTTCAAACTTTACTAGAACAAACTTGACACATTGTTGAATACGGTAACTGAAAATGACAAAATTGCAAACACGCGAATGAGCATAAAATAACTTACATCGTATGAGTGAAAGTACTGGAAAACGACAAAGCGAGATAAACAAGGATACTTACAAGACGAATGGGACCGACCCAAAGACGAAAACATGAAACCCAGAGCTAGATATGTAACGGTAATTTTCACAAACTAGACAACTAACCAAATAAATTACGCGCAACCAATATATATACGATATGCAAATAAATATAACAAGTACAAAACTGGTAACTGACAAAGGACACTAATGGAAGACGAGAAAATAAACACCTAACACGAAACTATGAAACACCAACACTAACAAAAAATGATAGTACAAATTCTTGCGCCTACAAGTATCTCTTTATTGCACCGTACTCTCCAAAGGGAGATGTTAGTCTACTTACAATAAAGTTCAATAATACAATATGAATAACATAAAACGATAACTTTACCACATCCGAATACAATACGTTGATTGAAAAGCTATTACTGCTAAATTACATTTATGCATTGAGACTTTGATACATTAAATGAGGAACTATAACAAAAGTGAAAAAAGAAAAAGAACGTAAGGAGTATTGTTTGAAGTGTTTTGGTGAGAGTTTCACTGTTGGCAGGTGTACCACTAAGTTTTTTATTTATTTACTTTTTTTATTATTTAAATTTTGTTTTTATTTTATTTTGTATTTTTTAAAGAGAGTTGAGATATTTTAACCGCATTTTGTAGTTACTATATGAATTCAAAGCCCGAAGATATTTAGGGGTAAGCTGCCACGATGAGTTCCCAAGTGATTTATATTTGTGACTGTCTTGTCTAACTTCCGGCAGTGAACGTGCTTAATTTGTCTTCTGAACTTGATATGAACCCACTCGAAAGTTCTTATTTTGATTTATGCAGTCGAAGATTGATTCAGTTGTTCGGAAACATTAACTACGTCGTTGTTCATTTGTGAGATTCTCGTAAAAGTGTCTGGGCTAGTGTTCTGGAATCAAAAGTTGGATCTTCCATAGTCAGTTGACCAGCAAGCCCACTCCTGCCTAGCGATAGCGAATTTATATGCATGTAGTTTAGATTTTACTTAGACTCAGACAACCAGAGTTACCCAGATTGAAAATAGGTGGGAAAAGCAGAGCGGATAGAGAAGTGCAGCGTACGCTTTAGGTTTAAAGGTCTTTTTTTTTAAGTACAAAATAACCAAATGCACAATATTGCATTCATAACCATTATAATAACTCAAGTTTGATCGGCGCATTAGCTGCTTTATTTTTCAAAAATCATTCTGTGCAGCTGTAATCGGACAATGTAGTCGGACAGTTGGCTGTAATCGGACACTTGTAGTCCGACAGCTGAAGCAGCCAATCATACTCAATCCATTCAGCCAAATCCACCAATCACAGAATAATCACAATAACCATAGCAACAACCATTTATCCTAAAAACATCTGAGGAATTTTCAAAATGGAGAAGTTTTTTTTTTACTTTAGAAATTGTCTCTACCTGAGATATTTGGCCCAAATGTATTTTGCTGTTTTCGGAAATTGTAGCGGTTAGGATCAATTGGTACTTTTGTCGATCACTCATATGATTACAAACCGAATTGAATTTTACTCGGTCCCATTACCATCATTTATCGCATGAGTTGGCAAACAAGTTTTTCTTCAATATCTCGACATAGAAGCCCGGAAGCTGCATATTTTTTTAAATTACCTTCTCATCCCTATCCAGCTGTAACTTAGACATCTAACGGAGAAGTTTTCCTGTTTTAGAACCACATTAAAACGTCAAATCTGAATTGATTACGGAAATTATAACTCTTGGCTTCCCTTTATGAGAAACGCAGAAGATGTTGTCGTTTGTGCACATGCCACTGAGTCAATCGCCACGCAACGAACTAGACTTATGGAGTCGTTAATCAAGAGCGTAACATTTTTGTTTTGAGTTAACCAGCAGAATATTTGAATTGACAAACTTTTATTCCACGCCGTTCGCAATAATGATCGAGTTATTACCTTTAAATTCCCATGAAGCCATTTCGGACACTTTCTGCAGCCCATGACAACTTTTTGAGGTACCGTATACACCGTGAAATAGTGCTATGAGAAACACAGATGTTTATTATTAATATACTTCAAAACTTCTTAAGAGAGAATGTCAGCGTCCATCGAACAAATTTGAAATATTGTGGAAAGTCGCCCAAAATTCGTTTTTACTCCTACTTTCATATTTTGTAGCCCAATATGTTCTAATAATTTTGGTGTAGTTTTTTTGTGAAAATATGTTTCAGTTTTCGAGAACTGACTTTTTTCGTTCGACCGCTCAAATATGCAAATTTTCACCGTCAATATTACCCGAGATGTGTGAGCTCATGTAACGAATATACTAGACCTACGGTATTTCTGTCAAAATAATACTTTGTTTTATCATCTAAACATAATCCCCTGTCATTATTGAAGCTGGCAAAGAAATTTTTTTTGGTGAATATTTTTGTCCGACATACTTTTCCTATGTCGAAAAGTAGCATCAAAACAAAGACAGTTTTAACAATGACTGATACGACAGAATCTACTGAGCTTCAAGCTTTCAAAAGACAAAAGGATGGTTATAAAGTTACTTTAAAAATTTCCTTGTGTATTTGTGTTGCTCTATCTTGAGACGAACTGAAACTCCAGCAAAATTTACTTGATAGCGACTATGAAACATACATGGTGTGCCGACTTGTCGCCACCGTTAACTGGCATAAAACACAACAATTTGTACAAAAAAATCTAACATAACACTCTCACCTTGTTTATTTATGATTTTATTAGCCGTTTTGATTAATGTATTACGCCTGGGAATTCATTTTTTCACAGGAGCCCAGGTTTTGCGTTGTGTTTTCCCCCTCCCCTATTTATATCATAAGCTAGTCATGCAATAATTGATACCGACATAAATGAATTTACCATGTATAAAGATTTATGTTTATGTTGAATTGAAAATATTAGAATATGTGCTTTTTTGTCACTAGTCGTTGTTTCAGCGGCAGCGAAGCAGTTAAAAGCGGGTTGTTTCTTCAACGCTATTGAAATTTATAGCATTCAGACAGGCGAGCAAAGCGTGATGCTCTGGGAATAAAAACTTTTAGGGGCCTTTTACATGATATCTGAATAAGTTTTGTTCATGAACGAGTTAATACCGGTTGCCACATGATGCCAGACCAAAATTTATTCGAAACGAATCGTTTCTGAGTGAGCTTTTTTGGGTTTTTTCATTACAGAACGAAACACTCATTCTGGACGACCTTTTCTACCTGTTTACTGTAAACGCGGTACGACTCTCATATTGGTATGAATCCTCTTTGGGAGCGAGGAAAGCATAGAAAAAGACAGAAAAGGACATAAATACTTGTTTTTACAGGCTAAATTAATATGAAATTAATTTCTTTCCGGAACGAAACTTACTTTTGAATTATGTAAAAGCAGGAGTAATGGGTTCCAGGTAAAAGTACCTCAGGGACGGATCGTTAGATTTTTGAGGGGAGGGGGGACTGGGGCAAATCACTTTTTTTTTCACTACGGAACAAATCTCATTTTTCGTTTTTAGGTGCTGAGGGGGGGGGGGGGGCGGGAGGGAAGGTGATCGGAAATGGGTGAGGATGCTTGTGTCGTACCTTGTAGGAGTCAAAATCAGCGACCTGGTACCTTTCACGATGTCTTAAACTTTAGTGGACCACCAAAGACCTAGCTGGTACGTTTAAGGGTGTTTTTCGCTCAATAGAAATACCTGAAATAAGCATTACTAGGACAATTTTAATGATCTGACTCAAGCACATCGATAAAGGAGTTTTTATTTTTGGGATTTTTCGGTTTTTTGTTTTTGAATTAGCACTTTTTAGGGGTAGACATCGATTGTTGCCACTCCCACACGGATAAGACTTAAGTACCTTTTATAATTTATAGCAGTCGTTTTCGAAATTCCGGGCGCGCACCCCCGCCCTCTTATGTAAAGGG
The DNA here is from genome assembly GCF_964200805.1 of Pocillopora damicornis. Lineage (NCBI taxonomy): Eukaryota > Metazoa > Cnidaria > Anthozoa > Scleractinia > Pocilloporidae > Pocillopora > Pocillopora damicornis. The sequence goes on from NC_142675.1 coordinate 8,049,226, forward strand.
GTCCCCCAGGGGGTGCTGATACGAGCAGCTCTCTTGAAATCTAGCAAGGACAAATTTTTGTGTGATTTTTGGCGAAGAGAAACAAGTTTTATCAGCGTCTAGTAGCTAGTGCGGAAGGGCCCTTTACCACCGTGTGCATAATTACGCTTCCCCCTAGACGGCGGAAAGCCAGCAAAGTGTTTAGACATAAGTTCAGAAAACTCCGACTCTGGATTTTTGGTAGCCTATGGACAAATTCCCAATCGAGACTTAAGTCTGACGTCACGCGTTATTTTGCTCACGGTGGTAAGTAGCCTACTTACTGAAGCCAGATTGTACGAATTTTCCAGACATCTTGGGTTCTATCTGTGATACAAGCTTGCCGATTCCCCTATCGGCTTTTGGAATCGACTTAACCCTACCTTTACCATGGCCGGACACTTATTTTGGCACCCTACATCTGCTACTGGAACCACGACTCCACCCAACACCGAGATTTGATCTATGAGTGGGGCAATTTGTAAAATCATCTATATCCTTTGGCGTCTCGAAGATGTCGGCACGCGACAAAATAAGATCAACTTTATCAACTTTAAGATAAATAAATCAGTAAGATGTAAGATAAATCAATCTAAATCAGTATGTAGCTTTTTCAAATTGACTATTGTAACCATTCTTTGATTTCAGCCGGCAAAGGAATCATTGATAGATATGGACATTTTAGTTTTCTGAATGCAGTAATTCCTGAAGGGATTTTCAAGATGTCATGCAAAGAGGGAAAAAAAAACCATCTCTTGATATTTCGGAGGTTGATTCATCTTTAAATTTCTGTGTCACGCTTGTCATGCAACTGATATAATAAGATAGAGAAGATATATAAACCGGAACCCCAATTTGGCTAGAATGTGATAGAGCATAATTAACGTGATCATCGAGACAGCTAATAAAATCCTAAATAAACGAGGTAAGAGTGCTATGTTAGATTTTTTCGGAAATTGTAATGATTTATGCCAGTTAACGGCGGCGACAAGAAGGCACACCATGTATGTTTCATAGTCGCTATCAAGTAAACTTTGCCGGACTTTGAGTTCGTCTCAAGATAGAACAACACAAATACACAAGGAAATTTTTACAGTAATTTTATAACCATCCTTTTGTCTTTTAAAAGCTTGAAGGTCAGTAGATTCTGTCATATCGGTCATTGTCAAAACTGTCTTTGTTTGATGCTACTTTTCGACACAGGAAAAGTATGTCGGACAAAAATATTCACCAAAAAAAATTTCTTTGCCAGCTTCAATAATGACAGGGGATTAAGTTTAGATGATAAAACAAAGTATTATTTTGACAGAAATACCGTAGGTCTAGTAGATTCGTTACATGAGGTCACGCAACTTAGGTAGCGCTGTTTCTCTGACGCATGCTGACATTAGCTCTTAAAATCTTCTTCTAAAATCTTCTTCTAAATTTTCCTTTCGCTGAAACGTTCAATATTATTGTGTTTGCAATAAATCGACGACCAGCAAACGAACTTTTGTTCTTTTATGACAGTTATATAAGAAAGACCCCACACCGGCTCTTAGCATCGCAGATAAGACGCAGGAATAATAATGACCTTTGGAAAACCGCCACTCACAGTTCACATTGCACAGATAAATTGCAAGTTATAAAAATGCGGTCAATAATTCTTCAGTAGAGCTTTGTGAAGTATTTATTTGGCAAATTTTATGCTCTTCCTTTGTCGCTTCAGCTAAATATATTTGAACACAATCATCCGGTAATTTAAAATTGGCCGCAGAGTTTCTTTGTTTCATCCCGGCAAGAGTATCCGACTCTCTGTCTATGTATTAATTGTATACAATATTCTGATAAGGTCCATCTATGTCAATCTTGCTGGCCAAGCCGGTCTTTGGACGGGTCGACGATGAAAACGTCAAAAGAACAGACGTAAAGGCTTATGAGAAGAAAGGAAGTTTTGATTGGGATTAAGTCACAACTACGAGCGTGGCCGGGTTTTTAAGAGTGTTGGGGGGGGGGGGGGGGAGGGACGGATTCCGGCCCTTCAAAATTTTGAAAATATAAGAACACGAACGCATCATCTTGTCGGAAGATCAGGAAACAGGGAAGCGAATTGGTTTAAACTAACATCACTCTCCATGTGAAGATTTGACCCGAAGAAAGCGTAGGTACATGCAGAAAATTAAAGTTATTCAATCTGTAACTTAAACTTCAGTAATCGGTTGTTGACGTACGGTATTTCACGCGCGTAAATGTGTATAATTATGAAAATTTTAACACGAGCCTTTGGAGGTAAGCGTATGCTGAACATATATTTGATACATTAGCTACCTTTTTCTCTTTTCAGGACGGTTGCTTAGCCTCATTACGTGCCCTGGGCGTAATTATTTCGTTTGAAGCACTGTTGTCGAGAAGATCGTGTGAAGGGTAAGTCGATCCATGAAGTATGAATTGATGCGCACTAAAAGGTTACTTTATTTGAATTTCATACTTTGGCAAGGGTCTGTATTCAGACCAACCGTTTTACTTTCAGCAGTCGTTTCTGATCTACATTAAAGGGACAGGGAAATGCTTTAGTTAAGATTGTGTGACAGTCACTAGACATGTAATTTCTCCGAGTAACTACATGTATGGTGGCGCGTAGTTTTTACTATTTCATTTTGTTCTTAGGAATTTTCTTTATATGATTCAGCAAGCTTATGATATCACTTAGGAATGCCTTTACAGCTGCAAGTGTAAGCTCGAATGTGGTTTCACGGTGTCCTAGCGGATTTGGACCCCCCCCCCCCCCTTAGATTTGGACCCGGTAGTCCAGATCCAGTAGCGGATACGGCCTCCCCGGCCCTAAACCGCTAACGAATATGGACCCCCTCCGCGAATTTGGATCCCCAAACAAAACTGAGTGAAAATATCATCCTTAACGTTCTAGTAGAAATAGCCAAAGCTTTACGTTCCAGTTCGTACTACAGTATGTTGTTAAATTCAAAACGTGCGTATCGTCAATGCATGCGAACTGGCTGCTAGAAATGACCTGTCGGATGTTTCTTTTGACCAAGGGAAAATGCGCAAGCATTTAGTTTAATGTTTGGAGAAAGTTCGTTTCGAACCTTTTCCGCGATAGTCGAAAACCGCTACATTCAATAGACTGATTTAGCAAGAGGACGGGAACGTGATTTCAGAACGGGAAAGCGCGCGGATAGTCTGCAAATGACTATATTTCGACTTCCAGTGTTGGCGTTGCCGTTCTCCCCAATCGATCGTGTTTATGCTGGATTCCCAAATCCAGCATAAACACTATCGATAGCAAGCGCCGGATCCAAGATTTCAGGGCTCAGTTCACTTTTAAGCTTTTCTTTGATACATTTCTTGTATAAAAACTCTAAGAATGGGATGCTCTTAATTTTACCGTGAATTAATTCATCAATAAACTTGCTTCATGATAAAGTTTATCAAAATGAAATATCACGAAGCTTACTTTCTGTATTATTTGGTGTTATTTGTTGTCACTGTCACCCTTATAGTGATGAAATAATGTTCGACGAATTGAATCCAGAGATAAAAATTTGGGAATAGCTTGGGTTTGCACTTTTTATGTCTTAAATTCTTGATCAGCGTTGGTGAAAACTGAGATAAGAAAATCATGCTCTCGCTGCAAAAGAAAATGACAATCAGTTTGATTTCGGCACGGCTTTTTAAATCTCAGTATTAATTTGATTCAGTCTTAAACGACTTTATTCGTTAAAAGATATATATATATATATATATATATATATATATAAAATAATAATAATAATAATAATAATAAAATTAAACAACAATAACAACAAAAACAGGAACGAAGTCCTATTCCTCAGTATTACCGTTTCGTTGGTGACTAGTTTGACTTCATTTCACTCGTTCATGGTTAAACAGGAACTCATCGTAAACAAATCCATCGTTGGATCGCTTGGTTTCTATGTGGTTTCGCCTTAACTGCTGACAGCTCCGTTCAAAATGCATCGCAACTCTAAGAAGGCGGTGCTGGTCTGTTTGCGCTTGTTTCATAACTCTCAAAGAGGATAATTTTGTTGTCCTTCAAGTGGTCAATGAAACCGAAAATTCAAAGGTGATGTTGATCTTGAAAGAGCCGAGGTTAGGATATTCAAGAACAAATATAACGTTGACGGTTCGTTATAACGACTGCTAAGTCACATCTGAGACACAACGGGGCGACGTTCTCGACCAGTTTCTTTGCGGTATTTTTGCTGCGCGCGCCATTGTCAACTGACGTTCCCGTCCTCTTACCAGACCACTCTAATAAGAGACAAAATTGTAACATCAATTTATTTTGCTATTTTTCCATGCCCGGACGATATGGTACAGTGGGAGTTGTGCGAGGAATGGTTGCAAATGAGCCGCGAGGGATTTAAGACTGCCCGGGAAGGCGGGTGGCTCTGCATTGTCTGAAGACCACCAGACTCTAGACGTCTTCGTAATTGTTAAGTTATTATTTCGGATCCCTCAACAGTTAATAATCGTTAAAATTAGAAAATGAGATTGAGTTCAATGTAATAGTCTCCACTTTTTTTTAAGACCTAGATATTAGTGTTGGTTTGCATTTGAAAATAAGCTGAGAGTTCCAATAGTTCAGAATAGAAACGTTTTTACTTATCAGAGGCTTTACGAACGACTTCTAGTAGGAGTAGTTACTTCGTTCTTGTTCAGAAACTGTTTGATGTTATTTAATCAGAAAATCAGACTGAGTTATTTTTGTGACTTGACGCAATAGTCTCCACTAATGTTGTGACGTTTTGTATCAATGTTGATTCGCATCAGAAGAAGCAAAGAATTTTTGTAACAATTTCGATAGTTCGAATGCAGTAGTTTGTTTGAATTTAGTTCTTGCGTATAATGTACGACTCGCTATAATGAATGCGGCAGAATTGGAACGAAATGACTGTTTTTCTTTACCTTTTATTAAGGAATGTTGTGTTGTGATTGGAGAAAACATCGACACAAAGCTTTCAGATGGAATTAGTTACCAAATATGGTACAAACGATGCTAATAAGGAAAGTTCCGAAAGGGGGTTCATATCCTCTAGCGGATTTGAACCAGGGAGGTCCAAATCCGCTGTGACAACCGGAGCCCCCGAATGTCCACTGTTCGGTTGTAGTTTGGTTGGATTTGTGCTGCCGTGCTGAACTGTTCGCTTGAGAGAGGGCTAAAGAGCTAAAGAACTTTCTCCTGGTAGGACTGTTTACGCTGTTTGCTGCATTAAGTACATGTGCTTGACCTTGTTAATTACCGAATTGCTTTTAGTCGCTAAGCTTGTTTTCTAGCGGGTAAATCCCGCAAATTCGCTTATTATTATGTTTCACTGTTTCAAATAACTTCATTCTATTTTGTTTTTAGCCCGCTTTTGAATTTGCTTTCCGTAGTTAGGGATCAGGGACATTCGCTCTTTTGTTTACTGTCATTTCTCATTTTATTTTCATCTGTTGTTATTGTAATTGGAGACACGCGTTTGTTCCAAAACGTGCTCGCTTCATTCGTTTTTGTATGCACAATTTTATCACAGTTGGTCATAATTTCAATCAGTTTATTGCAAAACAACGTCTGTTTCTCTTACGACTCTTGTTGTTGGGCTATATTTTCTTAGTTTTGTTCTCTAGATATGATTTCAATTTCGTAGTTTGCCATTTATAGTCAATATAGTCATTTTTCCTTGCATTTTTTAAATAGCTTTTGGTTAAGAGAATGTATTATACAGTTTGTGTTCTCACGAGTTTATATTCTCTTGCTTTGGTAGCACGCGATTATCTGATAATCCCGACAAATCTGCGTATTGACATCTTAAATGTTAATTTGTGGAAAAAACGATCGGATTAAAACTAACAATTGATTCCAATGAAATCGGGCAAAGAAGAGAAAAACAGGCGAGATTGAATATCAAAACTGTCATGAAAACTGAAGATGTTATGAACAAAACGTCTTACCGCGAAATATGTATAAAAGATTTTCTTCAATTTACGTAACTTAGGGATATATTCGGTTATTGTAGCATCATATAGCGAAAGAAGGTTGCAAATATATTTCTTTTTAAACATTTGTTAAAGTTTTCCAGACCCTAAAACGAAAAAGATCCAGGCGGCGGGAAACGGAATGGAACGGAAGGTGTAACAACTTATCACGGACTTCTGCACGAACCCACAAATTGGAAATAAAAGGTTTTCGTGAAAATTTTGTACCTTTCGGGATATCTACGGTTATTTTCACATTCCCACGCTGATATTAATGATCACCTCGACCCATCATGGAAAGAAAAAAGGTTTTCTAACGAACAAATTTAAATGAATTTGTGAAGTTTTCTTGGCCTGCATCTCCTAAAACAACTACAAAGATCGAGGCCGCGCGAAACAACATGCCCCTTGAACGACCTGGTACAGGCTCGGCTAATCCCAGGGCTCATTCTGACCCAGTATTAGCAAGGAGGCGTATTGCACGTAACGTATTCTTAAAGGAAAGCGGTTCCCTTTGTGAAAAAAATACGATTTGTTTCGATGGTTTGTTTATTTAAATTAGTCACAGCAGATCCTCTTCGGTAAATCATTCAAACGATATTGCAAGTACAAATAAAGTAGTAAAGTCAGTAAATAGCTCTTTAGAAGCAAAACATGCTATAACATTTCCACGATTATTATCGATAACTTAAATTGTTTGCCTTTGCTATCGTTCGTGCTAGAAGCGATTAATAGTCGTACAAAGGTCAAACCGAAGAAACTTGTTTGATTTTTTTCCTCTCGTGCCAATAAGTTGTCCATATTTTTACTTCTCTTATCAAACCTGCTATAAGAGCCCTACATTCAAGTTAAATAGTTAACAGTTAATTGAAATAACATAGAAGGATAGCTCTTTAAGGCGGTATTACTGGTTTCTAGTAAAAGATTATTATGAGCTGGAAGGAAGGACCCCTTTAGAAATACAGAATCCATCTAGCCAGTGAGATTCTTTAGAAGAATATCAATCAATTTTTAATCGACTTTATCCTCAGCATCGCCGTCGTGGTTGCTTATTTATAAGCTCCCTAATATTTAGTTCTTGAAACACTATTAGAGTTCGCAGTCAAATTTTGCGGGAAAAGTTGACCTACTGTCGAACAGTCGAATAACCTCTGGCTGCGACGCGAAATCGATCGCTTTGCAAGTCGTGAGAGCATCGTTGTTTGGTCCCAGACCTCGTTTCTTACCACCCCTCTCCCTGAGGTGTTTCTTCCCGACGAAATGGTTTTCTTTCAGCTGGTGTGTTCAAGTCTTTATTTTAGTGCATAGATAAAAAGTAACACCCCAATAAGTTGTTACTTATGGTTTAAGACCACACACAGAAAAGCTGCTTCAGTTGTAGTAATACTATGACAACTTTATTCCATCCGTTATGACTTGATATCAGCCGGCTAAGCGTAGTGGGGCCCGTCTTCTCCCTCTAAAAAAACGGAGGAAGGAAACGTCTGCGAAAAGGTAGTGGGTATGGCTACAGAGAGGCTAATTTTGTAAGCCGCCCATTCATCTGTATAAGCCAAAGAGCCTGGTTGCACGTTTCTCTGAATAATCAGCAATAGCGTAGCAGCGTTTCGCCCTTTGACAAGCTGCAAATATGGTCTGACGGGTTCATACTGGGTATCGAAAAGCCCAAGAATCCATCTCTCTCCTCGAGGTCGACGTCCCCTTTGGTACTATTGAGACAGAAGTGCACACAATTTTCATTAAAAGTGTATTCTACGTGAAACAGAGGAAAACTAAGCAAAACCGTTTACAAGCAGGTGTAGGCCATTAATAGACAGAGAATGATCTAAGATAAACTTAAGATATTGCAGATGTTCTGTTTTGTGAAAATGTTTGATACCGAAGAATGACCTGGCTTAGAAAAAAAATACCTAACACAATTTAAACCAACGCATATGAGACATCGAGGCGTATCTTTTGGTGAGCATGGGAATGTAGTCACAATTATTTTCGAGCGTCTTGTGGTCGGGTTTCAGGTGTTTTGTTCTCCATTATTGTACTGACCACTTTGGACTACAAGAAGGAACCTAAACGTCGCTAAACTACGTACAGTCCCTCTTTTGCTCGAAAATCTGTGAGCGGTACACTTTTCTAATGGTCCGTCCCAAAGGTTTGCGTTCTTTCTCTATACTTACCTTGGACTTCTGATTAAACTTTGATTCATCAATTTGCATAATAACACCTGGGCCGCCTTACTGTGGGATAGGGTTGCGCAGTAGTGCTCCCCACGCAACCTCCCGGC